>NW_019396286.1:128944-279653 GCF_000591075.1 Eurytemora carolleeae | reverse complement strand
CAAATATCACATGACACTATTTCCACAGGTTGCCAATGGGCACGTATTAGTGGATTGTAATCAGCTAAGGTGATTAGGGGAGGGGGCCCGCAGGCCCGTAGGAGATGGTGTATTTTTCGACCTACACATATCCGCCATACTCCACTTCTGACCTACTCCAAATCCGCTATACTACACATCCGACCTACTAGCACGTTTTATTACAGCTGCTATATGGACTTGTAGCCGCAGCGCCCGGCCCCCTAGCGTGTCCTAGCCGCGGCGCTCGGCCCCCTAGCCTGTCCTAGCCGCAGCGCTCGGCCCAGAAATTGTCTTAACCTAACCTAACCCTCAAATAATACTAAAATAAACAGCTGGCGTAGGTCCGATATTGCAGTAGGTCGGAAAGTTAGTAGGTCAGAAGTTCAGTAGGGGGGATGTTGCGTATAGACGATGTAACATTACCCCGTGGGAGGTGACAGATAAAGGGGCAACAATTTTATTTGAAATTTTTGTTTGTTTATTTTTCATTTGAACTATATTTTTTTTCAATCCTTTCAAATTTTTTTTCATTTGAACTATTTTTTTTTCATTTAAAACTATATTTCAATTCATTTCAATTTTTTTTTTCATTTGAACTATTTTCATGTTCATTTGAACTATTTTTATGTTCATTTGAACAATTTTTTTTCATTTGAACTATTTTTAAATTCATTTGAACTATTTTTTTTCATTTGAGCTATTTCATTTGAACTATTTTTATGTTCATTTGAACTATTTTTATGTTCATTTGAACTATTTTTATGTTTATTTGAACTATTTTTTTTTGTTAATTTAAACTATTTTAATTGTCATGAACTATAACTTTATGGGAATTATAAAAAAAAATTTATAACTGAATTGGGGTAGAAAAATAGTTCAAATGAGCAAGAAATGTGTTGATTTAAACTACATATGCAGGATATGACGTCATGTCAGTAGTTCAAATGAACAATAGTTCAAACGAACAATATTCAAATGTACCATAGTTCAAACGGCAGTAGTCCAAATAAGAATCCACAATGGAGTTCTGTTAACACTACAAATATCAAACTGAAATATTAATTTAAAATGGAGCTTGCTGATGAATACAGAATATAAACGATAAATTATCGAAAATTCTTTGATACTTCAAACTTAGATTATTTGATCGTACAGAATTCAAAGTTTAATTATCTAAGGTATACGGCTTTATTTAGTCTGCAAAGCTTAGAAGGGATTAAAAAGTAAGAGCTTGTGGAGAGTGACCTTTCGCAATTTGAATCCAGAGCTGGCAACTTTTGGTATACCCATAATCCCTATCGCTCCATCTCGATATCCACAATAGGCACTTATATTTATGTAATTTCTCTGTTCTCTCATTGGTTAAACCACTTAATATTTAGGAATCATAATTTTCTTGAGTTTACTCGAGGAGAAATGTACGGACCTCTCGACATTATATCAAATATAGGTATAATAAATAACATTTTTAAAAACATACTTACATTTCATTTATCAGGTGGTTTACTGGGACTCTGTCTTGGTTGTTCTATGCTCAGTTTTGTAGAAATAATCTACCATTTCATTATAATTTGTTGTGCCGGAGCAAAGAAATATTTTTCTTAATATTCAGCAAAACAAGGATGAGTTTACTCTGTAAGAAGTAAAATTTAAGAATAAAATATAAATTTACAAAAAAAAATTTTTTCTTGCAATAGTAAAAGCACTGACTTTTTAAAGTTAAAAGGCATAATGATTACATCACACTTATTTATGTGGGAAAATTTTTAAAAATAAAACTTGGAAGACAGTGGACAATGTACATAAACTTTGAATTGGTAAGCATGATTTTGGTAATTTTAATTTTATTTATTGTTTAAAAGAAATTTTGGAGGCTGCCCCCCCCCCCCCAATTCTAATTTGCTGTTAAAAAAAATCAGCTTTGAAACTTCTTCAATTTTCAAAAAATGTAATTTATTTTAGAAACTTCCGACATGTTAAGGCTTGTTTCGAATTTGAAATAATAAGTTTTGGTAAATAATCAATGTTTTACAGCTATATAGTTGTACTTCTAACAACAAATCTTAAATCTGTAATCTAAAGATAAGCAAAATTTTGGCACAGATATTTCTTCATTGCCTTAAAGAAATTGTCACTGAAAAAATCATTAACAATTAAATATTCAACTATCGCTGACTTATTAACAAGATTTCACTTAATTATCTAAAAAAATTTTATTTTAACTTAAAACCTTAAAATCTACCCTCAGATGAAATAAAAAATAAAAATACATATTTTTTAATTTTCAAACATACATTCTTATTCGAACACAAGAAAAAATACAATTAAACAGTACACGATTTAAATTGTTACAAGAAGGAAAGAGAAATTTGAAGATTATCGATCTGCCATCAGCCGACAAAATGCCAGGGATAGGGCTGAAACTAGCAAGATAAACCATTGTTTTCACGCTTTTATACAAAACGAAAAGAAATTTCCATTACTCTTTATATTGATTGTTATTATCTTCCTTTTTTAAAAGTGCCTTGGGAACTGGTATCTTGGGAACTGGAATCTTGGGAACTGGTGTCTTAGAAACTAGGATCTTGGGAACTGGGTTCTTGGGAACTAGAAGGAGTAAAACTAAAATGGAGAGCTAATTACCTCCAACAAACCATGACAATGCGGCCTTAGTACCAATTCCACATCACATTATCTATGAAAGTTTAATTTTAATAATTTAGTTTAATAATACAATTGTAATCTAGGACATATTTAAGACGACCTTTAACACAGTTGTCTGTAAAAGGATGAGCAATGCCCAGCGTGAAAAGAAACTAGAAACCCAAAAACTTCGAAATAAGAAGTAAAATTTGAGTATCAATACTTAATACATTAAATAAAGTGCCCAGCAGTGTTGACCATCACGTGGTATTGAAGAGGAAAGGGATTAAATTAATCCGTAGGTTTCTGATTTATAATTTCTAGTTCTAAATTTAAAGAAGTGAAACTGAAGTATTATAATTTGTAATTCCTTCCAAAAACTGCAGTGCAGTACACTTTTCAATTTTTTATGCGGACAAATATATTCCTGGGTTTTCCTTTCTTTGATGTTAATTTATACATTCTGCACCCTGTATTAAAATCTGGTGCAGAGCATATCTTTCAAACCTTTATTGTCTCCGCAGGAAGCAAATTATACACGCGACAGGATCCGTTCTAAAACAGTATAATATACTCAAAATAGGATCTGTTCTAAAACAGTATAATATACTCAAAATAGGATCTGTTCTAAAACAGTATAATATACACAAAATAGGATCTGTTCTAAAATAGTAAAACTATACTCAAAATAGGATCTGTTCTAAAATAGTAAAACTATACTCAAAATAGGATCTGTTCTAAAATAGTAAAACTATACTCAAAATAGGATCTGTTCTAAAATAGTATTATATATATACTCAAACATTTATTGTCTGCTGGAAGAAAAATTATATTCGAAGACGAATTAGTTCTAAACTGGCAAAAATAAATAGACATCAGAATATGTGTTAACATAACAAAAAGCTATAAAAAGTGTGTGTGAGAGAGAGAGAGATAGAGAGAGAAAGATGTTTTAATATTTTTGCATGGGTCCAGGAATGAAGACACATAGAGAGTGTACTAAACGTATATATATATTAGCATTCTGTATCTAGCATATCTGGGGGGGGGGGGGCAGGGAGAAAACTATAGAAAAAGAGCGACAGGGAAACATAAATTTGTCATATTGCAGTATTGTGGGGACTAGAGACGTAATTTCAAATAACTCTTCCTTTAACAGTACTTTTGTTCGATCAACAATGGGGAAGAAATTGGTAAAAACAACGTGATTAAGTTAGTAACAGAATTGAATTCTGTAAACTGCGTTTTTTTTCTGTTGTGTAAATAACAATTTTTAGATAGAAAAACGAGGATTTATTTATTGTTTTCGCTCAAACATTGGATAAAAAGGTACCATTGTGAATCGTTTATGCCACCCTTTTCAATGAAATGTCATTATGTAAACTGAAATTAATAAAAAATCAATTCCTGTACAATCAAAAATTTGAATTAAAAAACGTATTTAACTGCATAGTAAATTGTGATTGCTTATTTGCAATATCTCATGCTTTGTAGTTGAATACAAATATGAATGAATGAATGAACAATGGATCCAATATAGCAGGAAACTTTTTTTGGCAAACACGCACATTTAGAGAAACTGTAAGGTATCATTAGACTATTCTGGCCCCCGGAGAACTTTTTAAGCGGTAAAAATAAGATAAGGGAAAAGGGAAATGGAAAATATGTTATTTTTATATTGTTGAACAAGCCATGATAGAATGAAAATAAATAGATAGTTATATCGAAAATAATTTTATGAAGCAAATACGTTATTAACACAATTATGTCGAAGACTAAAACGTCCGGGTTGGCTTTGCGCTTTAACACGTTTTTTTAAGGGGTTTTAATTTTTTTAATCTGAGAACTTATATAAATAGCTTCCGCTTATCCAAGGGNATTATATATTGAAGGTATTGTACTAGAGTCTCAACTTTTATTATTGGCGCCTCAGGGCACTATGTTTCTTTTCGAAACCTTTATATATATATTTTAATATTAAAGATGAAGTGGGATCCTATTGAAAGAAAAGGATAAAAACATATTTGTAACGGAAAATAAAATTATAAAATATTAGTTTTTAATTTTGAAACTTTTGTACTTTTTTGCTTCGTTTATTGTTCTGGTTGAATTTCTAGGGCTGAGTTTGGTTGATTTCTATGGTTGCAGTCTTGTTTGGTTGGATTACTAGGTTCTGATTTGGTTCAGGTACGGTTTGGTAATCTTTTGATCGGATTTCTTTAATATAGCTGTTAAATTGTTTAATTTCTAGATCTGGTTTGGTACTTTCTTTTTTTACGTTTTGGTATGTTTCATTTCTTGGTTAAATTTGTGCTTGATTTTCAGATTCTGAGTTTGTCTGATTTTTTTCTTTAATTCTTGGATTAGGTCGTGATTAATTTCTTGATTTTGGTTGGGTGTGATTTCTTGGTTCTGGTTGTCTTTGATTTGCGGTTTGGGATATTAGTTATTTTTGACTTATTGGTTCAAGATTGGTTTTATTTCTTATTTGATTTTTGATTAGGTTTAACCTTTTGAGTTAGGTTGGGGTTGATTGATTTTGCTTGCATTTCATTTCTTGGTTCTTTTGGGTTTGATTTTCAGGCTCTAGTTCTGTCCAATATCTTTGATTTCTTAGGTTACCTAGGGTTTGATTTATTGGTTTTGGTGGGGATTTTCTTCTTGGGTTAGGTTTTATTTAATCTCTTTGTTCTTGGGTTGGTTGCCTTTAACTTCTTAGTTCTGGTCTGGTTTGATATCTTGTTACAGGTTATAGTTGACGTCTTGGTTCTGGTCTGGTTTGATATCTTGTTACAGGTTTTGGTTAACTTCTTGGTTCTGGTTTGACTGTTCTAGTTCTGGATTGATTTTTTGACAATGTTTTAGTTGGTTGTGTTGGGTTAAAGTACTTGGGTTAAAGTTGCACTAGATTTCCAAGGTCTATAGGTTTGTTTGATTTCAGGTTTAATTTGAATTCTTGGTTCTGGTTTGGATTTATTTTTTGGTTCTGGCTGGGTTTGATTTCTTGGATGTAGTTGGGTTTGATTTCTTGATCTGGTTGGGTTTGATTTCTTGGATCTGGTTGGGTTTGATTTCTTGGATATGGTTCGGTTTGATTTCTTGGTTCTGGTTGGGTTTGATTTTTTGGTTCTGGTTGGGTTTTATTTTCTTGGTTCAGGTTGGGTTTGATTTTTTGGTTCTGGCTGGGTTTAATTTCTTGGATGTAGTTGGGTTTGATTTCTTGATCTGGTTGGGTTTGATTTCTTGGATCTGGTTGGGTTTGATTTCTTTGATATGGTTCGGTTTGATTTCTTGGTTCTGGTTGGGTTTGATTTCTTGGTTCTGGTTGGGTTTTATTTTCTTGGTTCTGGTTGGGTTTGATTTCTTGGTTCTGGCTGGGTTTGATTTCTTGGATGTAGATGGGTTTGATTTCTTGGTCTGGTTGGGTTTGATTTTTTTAATTTGGTTGGGTTTGATTTTTTGGATCTGGTTGGGTTTGATTTCTTGGATCTGGTTGGGTTTGATTCTTGGATCTGGTTGGGTTTGATTTCTTGGATCTGGTTGGGTTTGATTTCTTGGATCTGGTTTGGTTTGATTTCTTGGTTCTGGTTGAGTTCGGTTGACTGAGCCAGATTGTAATTTGTATCCGGGTAGATAAAGAGTCAAGATTTATAACTAAACATAAATACAAATCCTGTTCATACAAAATGTAAACTATAACCTGAAGAATATTTCAGTAAACCCTGAAGCAACATTAAACAGGAACTTGTATCGATAAGAAATATATTTCCCGTTTTTTCCTTCTTTTAGTTTTTTTTCATATTGCACTTAATTTTGAAAATGTCATATTAAAACTTATTGACTTTAAAGAACTTTAGATGAATTTTTTGTTTAAATTACCTAACCTTAGAAGGCAAAAACCCAGTAGTAAAATCTAATTGAGGTACATTTGCAATTATGAAAATTCATTTAAAAAATTCGAGATTTCTTTTTTAATACATCTTCTTTACAATTCATTTCGTTTTACGGAGAGACATCGGCTTTGTAACATATTTGAACTGAGAATGCAGTATTGGATAAGAGAAAAACGTTAAGATTCAAAGAGACGTTTTTATGGTGTACAATTCTTAAGTAAGAGCGTAACGTCGTTTGTAATATGTTACCAGTTGTCTCAGCTCGCAGAAGAAAAGTTTTTTTTTTACAATTCTTAATAATATGAACGAAATATGTAATGATGTAACACATACTATTCTATAAACTAGCTGCATGTATATAAACGCTCATATTGAAAAAATTGTACACCGTAAAAATGTCTCATGAGTATCAAACGAATCCGAAAGGTTTTCTCTTAAATATTTCACTTTCAGCTCAAATATGTTACATAGCCGGTCTCTCCCTTTAATTCAGAAACCATATGCTATTCACGACATCAAATCTATGAAAATTATTTTTCTTAGCTTCTTTTTTAATACGATTCATCCATTGAACCCCCCAAAATTACATACATACAGCAAAGAATGTGATTACAATTATTTAAAAAAAAGTAACAATAAGTATCAATAAAAATATATTGGCTATCCAAGTATTTTGTCAGTTTCTTAAGTATAGGTAAAAAATTAAGAAATCTTGTAAGGAGGGGTTAAGCTCGTATTATTGGATCGAGTATTTATGTTTCTTGAACAACCCTTGCTGTTTTACTCCAGAAGCCTACTAAGAACCAATGTACTGGAAATGTTTTAATTACTCCAACTGCAGGGAGAATACACCCCAACAACAACCACACTCCTTCCCTTTGCTTTATCCAAATCTTCCATAGTAAAATCAAATTGTATTTAAGATTAGTGAAAACCACACGAAGGGGTCAAAAAAAATTCGTTTGTTAATTAATTGTCTAGAAATATAAGTGAAAAAACATGATTTTTAACATAAAGTATAATAGCAATGAACTTCCCATTTTCTTTAAAGGAATTGAGTTTTTATTACAAACTCAAATTTTCTGATCCCTATAATCTTAGAAACCCAATGCATGTCGTATATCACGTGGATTTAACGGTTCTGTCAATATTCCAGAAAACTGTGACTTTCGATCACAATTTGTCAATCTTCTGGAGTAAAACAGCAAGGGTTGTTCAAGAAACATAAATACTCGATCCAATAATACGAGCTAAACATAATTTTTTAGCCTTTTTTCTTAAATACTTTTATGTCGGCATATACATTTTGAATAAAAAGTATAAAGCAACCAAATCCGTAAGTTTAAAGGTTGTTTAATTATATAAACCAAAACGCATATGATTTCAAATAGAAGAAACCGAATGCCTCCAACTCTGGTTAGTCCGGGGTAATATATTCCTATGATATTTCAAACTATGAATTCTGTTAGATCAAGCAATTTAAATTTGAAATTGAAAAGGTTTACACTATCAGTTTACAAAGAAATATGGACTAAAAAGTTTAAGTTTGTGGCAAAAACTCGGCTCGTTTGTTATGAACAAAGATAATATATATAGATATGCAGGCAGGTAGAAACCTCCTTCCTAAATTGCTTGTAGCAGCCAACTAATTTTTGAACCTCTGAGAAAATGTGCAAGGAGAGACATCTATAGCAAATTGATTACTTTCTATATTCCTTTCTCCCCTTGCTGCTATCTGTAGGAAATACGCATTTGTGTTATATAAACATACAGTACGCGTATTGCATCCTGTATAGTTCAAGTGTTGCTATCTGGACCTGTTTGACCAATAAAATTAAATTTCAAGGTAACACAAACATACAGACACAGTACTCGTTTTGCTTATGTTATGATCAGATCAGTTGTAATTTGTCCTAGACTCGATGTACTTTTATAGTCATAATTTTTATTTAAATTGCGTTAATTTACGTATGCCATTCAGTACAACTTGCACATTTAAACTTTGTCTAGTCAAATTCCTACCTCAGTTTTATTTGCATTGATTGATTTTTTTCATTAAGTACAATATGCAGTATACATTGTTGATACTATAGTACGCATTTAGTGTTATCACGCATAAACAAAGTGATAAATTAGCAACAATCCAGAGGATAAAATGCCATGCGTACGACAGAGATGGTGCTGTTTGCACATTTTCTCAAGACCTCTAAATTTATACCTGCCTGCATATCTATATATATATTATCTTTGGTTATGAATTCTCTTTTCAGATAAAGTCACGCAACCTCTGAACTGAAATTCTGCGAATTTTGTTGGTAGACTCTACTGGGCTAAAATGACTCTACGTGGGTTAGCACTTGAAGATTCTACGGGGAAGAAAATTTCACATGTTCTCAACTGAGGCCTTCGCAGAGATACTTCAAATTAGGATGGTTAACTGGAAAGAACTTTAATTAAACCTTTTAAACTGAGTTGCTCAGCTAACATTTGATGCTCACAAAACTGTCTTGGTACTACGAATTACGATCCTTCTAAATGTTTGAAATTGTTTTTATTTAAATAGTGAAATTTATGTTATGTAAGTTACTTATTTGGACAAAATTCATTTAAACTCACTGTGTTTTTAACGAAAAGGAATTGAGTCTTTGTCACAAACTATGATTTTCTAATCTCTATATCTTTGTAATCCAATGCCGTAGACCTTAGTTATTTCAAACTATGAATTCTGTTAGATGAAAGAATCTAAGTTTGAAATATCAAAGGTTTACACCATCAGGTGGAAAAAATATGGGTATTAGAAAATCAGAGTTTGTTACAAAGACTCAATTCCAAAGATAAAATATCAGATTTTGTCTTCTTTAGAAGATTTCGAACACTGAAGACTTTAATACTTTGGAAAACGAATTATGAGTTCTAATGAGAAAATGAGAAGCAGTGGTTCGAATCCAGAAAAGACGTGACTGCATAGTTTTCCTTCCCTCCTGTAACCCGTTATGAACTTGCACAATGCGACAGTTGCAAATTGTCATTATTTCGACAAAAGGTTGATAGAATTACTTTAAGATTACGGAAGGGAGAAAGGTCTACCAAATCGTTTATTGTCATTGCGTCCGAGCCACATCTCTCTCATTTTTTTTAAATTCTCGTCCAGCGCTTATTTTAAATTATTAAACTCTGTTAGAGGCTCCATGACTATGATTTAAGGGTGAAGAGAGTGGTGTGGATGTAGATAAACTGTGAAATTGCGGTTCTAACGCAGAAATAATGTGGCTGCCTTTCTCCCCTCGTGTGAGTGTTGTTAAGATGTGATGTGTGTGTATGTGTGCTGGCTGCTGAGTGGCTTTGTGTTGTATAGAGGTGACTTTTATTGGTTCAATTGGATAAATTGGATAATTCAGCCTTTACAGTTTACACTGTATACTCTGTGATTTCAAATTTTGAATTTGAAACAAGAAAGTTAAAAACTTTTATTTTGAAGCATTTCTTCAGATAAATACATACATTTGTGTAATCCCTGCTTTTACTTGTTTGATCAAGTCTTAATTAATTATTGTGTAGTGTTATTATCGTATTCTTAGTGACGTTTATAATTGGTATTTGATCTGCTTAATTAATCTTAGTATCAAGGTCTAGACAATAAAAATAAAAACAATTTGACTAACCTTTTATTTTCTTGGCATTTTTGTATAAACACAGTTTATTCGTTTATGATAGGACATTCTTATATAGAACTATTTTTATTTAAACAAAAATAGATTTTGTTCCATATTTGTAACATTTGTATATACTATATAATATGTATTGAAAAAAATGATAATGAAGAAGTATGAATATTTTTTAAAATTTTAAATAGTTATTTTAGCTTTTTATATTTTTCTTAATTAAGAATTTTTGAATTTTCAGATTATTACCTCTTTTATTCTTTCTTGTCTAGATTACTGTTGCAGTTGTCTAAACTACTGTTTTGTTGTCTAGATTACTGCTTGTGTTTTCTAAGTACTGTGTGTGTTGTCTGAACTACTGTTTGTGTTGTCTAGATTACTGCTTGCGTTGTCTAAACTACTGATTGTGCTGACCAAATTACTGTTTGTGTTGTCTAGATTACTGCTTGTGTTGTCTAAACTACTGATTGTGCTGACCAAATTACTGTTTGCGTTGTCTAGATTACTACTTTTGTTGTCTAAACTACGTTTTGCGTTGACCAAATTACTGTTTGTGTTGTCTAGATTACTGCTTGTGTTGTCTAAACTACTGATTGTGCTGACCAAATTACTGTTTGTGTTGTCTAGATTACTACTTTTGTTGTCTAAACTACGTTTTGCGTTGACCAAATTACTGTTTATGTTGTCTAAACTACTGTTTTTGTTTTCTAAAATATATTTTTGTGTTGTCAAAACTACTGTTTTTGTTGACCAAATTACTGTTTGTATTGTCTAAACTATTGTTGTGTTGTCTAAATTACTGTTTGTGTTGTCTAAATTATTGTTTGCGTTGTCTAATACACTGTTTGTATCGTCTAAATCACAGTTTGTGTTGTCTAAATTATAATTTTTGCTGTTGAAATTATTATTCGTGTTGTTTCACTGCCTATTTATGTAGTGCTCGTGGACCACTGAATTTGTTTAAAAGAGAACATTATAGTTTGTGTGTGCCGAGTTAAAAATTCAAATTGAATTCAAATTTTACAAATTATGCAAAATGATGCAAAATAAAACTATTTCTTAGATTAGATTAATTTTGATTCTAGAGAATTGAGCTGAGACTTTACATTCAGACACTTTACCAGATAGATAGTACACAGTTAGTCCTACTTAACATGTAAACATATGTGACAATTCTTTTATCCAGAAAACCACAAGCACAACTAAATTTTATCTTAGGAAAGTTAGGTTATTAAGTGTTTAATTTTTTATATTTTCACAACTTTTTATCATTATTATTATTACTTTAACTTTCTTTTGATAAAAAAATAGACATTTTTGGCTGTTAGACATTTATTCTATAAATACGTAAATATCTATTTGATTCCGCATAGACATTTGTCACGAACTGAAACGGAAGTGTACTTTTTACAGTATTTTGTGAACAATTATTCAGGTTTATCAGATTTGGACAAACTTCGAACAATTGTCCCCTTTTGCTATGATGACGTCGTATTTGTCGGAAAATTGTCCCCAATTTAAAAAGCTTACTGTAAATTGTCGGACAAATGTCTCTGTGGGAATTTGATTAATAAAAGACCTTTATGATTTATAATATGTAATAATGTTCCAGGTCAATTCCTTTCAAAGAAACTAAACTTGCTTAATAAGAAACTTAAAAAACTATGAATATTATATTGATTTCATAAACTGGGAAAATCTCACACCTTATACTTCCCTTCTTGTAATATTTGAGTATTATACAATACGAAAATTTAAAAATGAAATATTGAAGTATTGAAATAGTTTAACCTGTCACAACTTTACGTCTGACCGTTCCCATCATATTTCCCAGAGACCTGGAGTTAGAACAGTACCCTGGGGAACACCATTCTCATATTCAGTTCTAACACAGGAGGTATTAGAACTCTGAGAACTATAGACATAGAACATTTTTAGACCAATTGATATATTCTAAATTTTTCAATGTTTTAATGAAGGTCATATTGTAAAGAAAAACTTTATATTTCATTTTTGCAGTGCAACTTTTAATCTGAAAATCTAAACTTTCAATCTTTTTAAGCTTAAACTTTTATTTGATTTTAACCACATGTAAATCCTTAGCAATATGATATTTTTCAAAACTCGCAAATCAGGCCCGTAGCCAGGATCTGTTGGTTAAAGCTTAACCAACAGAATCAAGTTATCATTTATTACTTTGACCTTGCAATATGATAATTGATAATGATATATTCACATTTCTTATTCATTTAAAAACAAAATTTTCAAGGGTCAAGTGGGGGGGGGGGCAAAAATCAGAAAGCATACAGGAGATTATCATTTCATTTCCATGGGACTCTATGCATATAATTAATAAAACATACTGTTTTAATTAGGCTTAAACAACTATTTAATGAGTGACTATGAGTAAATTAAGATGTTGTGTTATGTTTAATCAAATAGATTATAATTTGGTTTGGGAAGGGAATCAATTCCTTTCTTACACGGGTATACATAATTGATAATTAGATTTTAGAAAATTATGAGAAACAATTTCTTTTAAATGTGGGACAAGGGGGGGGGGTGCAAATTCGTCATTGCACCCCCCTTTCAGAAGAAAGGAAGGTGCATTTGTCCCCCTGCACCCCCCTGGCTACGGGCCTGCGCAAAATAGAATTTTAGTTAACCTGGCCAGAAATTCACTTCCAAATCATCAAACTGTGCACACCTTCAGTGAAATTTAATTTACTCGAAAATTGAAAATTTAAAATTTGAAATTTGAAATTATATTTATCTTTTTAATTAATCTAAAATTTAAAATTACAGTATAGAGAATTTGATTTGTCTTTTCGTAGAACCTGCAGAAAACAACATCAGAGAGAGTCCCTTTACAGAAAAGCCAAAGTAGAACTAGGAGGATGTACTTCTTCAGACAAAAAAATGGAAATTTATAATTACTAAGTGATTGACCCTATTTGTTCAAACAGAATTTTTAAAAATATGTTCAATCTTTCAACACACACTAGCTACAATAGCTAAAGATTTTTTAAAAATACTCGTACTTTCTTTTTAAAGCTTGATTTTAGATAATCAATTACAATTTACTCATTTTGGGAGGACTTTTTTTAGCTAAGGCAAAGAAACCCAAAGAAACATAAACTAGCCTCAGCGCTAAGCCCCATAGATTTTCCTATTTGTGTTGCTTAGTATAAAATGGTTCTAATTTAAGTTCCTATCCTAACTAGAAACAAAGTCTGACACATATTTTATCTTTTAAATTTATTGTTTATTGTTTATCCTGATTGTGTAAGCCTTTGATATTTTAAAATTAGATTATTTTATTAATAAAATGTTATATTGTTTGAAATATCTAAAGTTTACTACATTAGGTGGCAATAATGTATGGGAGTTCTATCAAATTAGCGTCTATGGCAAAGACTCAATTCCTTTTTTTATATAATCTTGAACTTTATAAAGCATATGTTTAATGGGTCACATTGTGTAAACTCTTTTTTCAAATTCTTTTGTTAACGTTAAAATTCAGGTTTATAAAACACACAATTGGATTTTAACATTAAAAGATTCTTACTTTCTTTGTGTTGTTTATCTTTCTATCTTTTGATAGTTTTTATCAAAGAAAAAATGTAAGTTCAAAAACAAAGGACATTCATGCATTCTCAAACTTTATGTTTGAAATATTGCTCCCGGCCCAAACGAAAATAAACATTTTTAAACTTTATTATATGTTTAAGTACTGTAGATAAGTATTAGAAAGTTAGCATTTTAATATCATTCAATTTTAATATCAAACAATTTTTCAATTTGAAATGAAAACCGCCAATGTTTATCTTAAAAAACTCAGATTATTTTTATCCAAAATATAAAAACAGATTTTCAGGTTATTCTTATAATCAGTTCTGAATTTAGGACTGGGCATGTTGTAAAGAGATTTTTTTCCTCTATCGGTTCGTTAACGCCGTAAATAAATCAACGAAACAGATATTCCTATTATGATATGTTCGTTTCAAACTAATATCTATAAAGTTCAGTTTAGCATAAAAGTTCTTTTCGTTCTTCAATAAAACTTCATCCGGCCTCCGCGTAGTTTTGGTCTTCGTTATTAATTTTTTTAAACTGCTTTCAGGAGTTTCCGGAAAAATATGAGAAGTTAACGGAACTGTTGCCCTGAAATTCCTCCTTTCCAGAGAGCCATGTTTACGTTATACGGATGCTCACGAAGATGAATTCATGGAATAATATTAATTACAATTTATAATAAACATATGATTCAAGATTCGATAATTTGTCAATCTCGGGGTGAGTGTGTCCTTCTTACTAGGGTTAAACTAGCTGCAAGAGGGACAAAGTAGAAAAGGGGAATGGGGTATAAATTATGCATTTAAATCTAATAAACCATATTTGTACGTTAGCATAATGTCATTCTTTTGATTTTTTAGTTAATTTATCTTCCCATAGTACTAATTACTGATCAGTACCAATGTCATTGGTACCTCCCCCCCCTTCAATATCCATATCGGTACAAATGTTACTTGCTGGGTACAATTTTGATAAATGACAGAGACTTGATGTTACCCAGGGACAATTTGATATGATCCATGCTTTATAGTACTTAGATAGATAGATAGATAGATAGATAGATAGATAGATAAATAGATAGATAGATAGATAGATAGATAGATAGATAGATAGATAAATAGATAGATAGATAGATAGATAGATAGATAGATAGATAGATAGATAGATAGATAGATAGGTAGACAGAAAGGAAGAAAAAAACAGGAACAAAGAAAGAAAGAAAGAAAAAAGGGGAAGAACGAAAGAATGAAAGAATAGAAAGAAAGAAATCAAGGCGTAATACAAAGCAGAAAACACTCAGAATTTAAAAAGAAAACAGAGAGAAAGAAAGAAATGAAATTAAGAAAAAGAATGAAAGAGAGTGAGCAAAAAAAAAGCTCAATAGATTAATACAACGATTTAAAGAATCAGGGATCGATATATAATATATATATATATGCAGAGTTACCCACAAAGGATGAGACTTCAGAGAGGACGTTACGAATGTATTCCTCTTTTTTCTACATTCGTTCTTCCCTGTGGCTGTAACTTTATACTTTCTACATCATTCTTTGCCAAATCAATTAGTACATCTATAAAAGTCTTCTTTATAGTCTTATTCTTTGTGGGTAACCGTGTACGAGGTGTGATCAATAAGTTTCGCTAAAATCTGCGTACATATTGAAACCAGTTCTCTTTGGGCGGAATTTGTACACAAGAATAGATGCATCAGTGTTCGTTTAGTATCCGAGGAGGTTTAAAGCATTAAATTGATAATTTTGATAATCACATAATAGTTTCCTATGACCAGAATATTTCATTGATTTTTTTATGTAAAAGATGGATCCCATGTCAGGCTGTACCATCCATCTTGTGTTTACATTACCGCCCAGAGACAGTACACTGCAGTACAAAAGATGCGTACACTTATGAAATAACTTTCCTTGTATTACATCCTTGAGGTGGATTAGCTTCGTTGTCACAGCATAGGAACATATAGAATATTGACAAGTGAAAGTTGATACTTGGGAGGCGCGGTTACCCAACAATTTTTTTTAGATGATGCAAAAACCAAGCGGGCTGAAACATGATCTTGAACGCATTTTAAAACGATTTTTTAAACTTTAATGATGGTTTAGAGGGGTTAAGAAGGATATTTGAAGGATTATGTCCGGGCGGGAAAAGACCATCAAGACCCCAAAAATTATCGAAAATATTGATAATTGATTAAACCATGAATAAGGGTTCAAGAAATGTGCCTGCCAGACAGCTTGATGTATACTTTTACATTGTAAACAAAGTTGTAAAACAAGATTTTAAAATTACAAAGATCTGGGGGAAATGTGTCCCAAAGTTTCAGATATATGACTAAAGGGATGACATTGATTATGGATCTCAAATGTAAATCAAAACAAGAAAAATGCCTAAAAGTCCTTCATATATTCAATACTCAATCTCTATTTTATTTTGATCACTCTTAAAGAGTCTAAAACAGACTCTGATGGATTCAGTTTGAGACCATTGTGAAAATATTCTTGCTGTGACAAACATAGTTGCTGTACTTTCGGGAGAACACTTCTTACATTGCAATAAAGATCTGATTGACATCAACTGATCTTAAAAATAATCCATTAATATAGATATAGTAAACTTTAAAAAAAAAATACAGGACTTCTACGGGTAACCCTAATTTTTTTAGCGAAACTTATTGATCACACCTCATAAATATGTATCCATGTTTTAAAATTTTACAATTTACATTGGATTATGAAAACGAGGAAATATTCTGCTTTTATTCGTTAGTTAAAATGAAATAAATGAAGGATCAACACCAAATATTCAAAATCTGTGGTATTTACAAAATATTGAAATATCTAAATATTTGATGGATCCATATCGGAATTCATGTTTGTTACCTTCCATTTTCTATTATATTAGAGAAATTATGTTTATTTAATATTCATAGAACCTACATGGGCTGTAAAATTAAACTGAAATTGTTACAAATACTTGATTCCTGTATCTACAGTTTATATTTTACAGATCAGGAGGTAGGAACCTCAGTAATTTATGTGTATATAATTGAAATGTGGACAAGTTTTAATAAAGATTTAAAACAATGATTTTGTAAAATTTATTAAGTTTAAAAATTTGAATCATTAATCGATATCTAATTATTTATCAAGTATATCTTGAAAAAAAAGAAATAGTTTACTGTTCTGATTTCATTTATTAAAGTATGTCTTAAACCCCCTTTGGNTGTCAGTCTACTTAAGAACTAGAAAAGTCAAATAATGGTGGAATTGAAGTTGTAAAAACGGTGAATTGAAATGAATGTGACTTTAAATGGTTGATTAAGTTTTCCAGCTCCCCAGTTTAGCTCGAGACGTATATTCTGTCAAATCGATTTCTTGTTTCTTCAGATGATTTGTTTTTCTTCTTCTTTTCTTCTTACAGGGAAAAGTTTATTGTTGTTGGATTTGTTTTGATATCTTGTCAATTCTTCATGTTTGTAGATGTGTTGATTTTCGTAGGTTTCGAAAAATGATAAAGTAATAATGGGAGAGAGTGGGGATGAAATTGGAGAGAATTAATTCTTAATGAAAATTAAGGATATAGAATGAGTTCTGTAAGAATCGAAATAAGGGGGGTAAAAGTTTGTCAAGGAAAGGATTGCTAAGGATAACTAATGGAAAAGGAAGTTCTCGGTTAGGAGAAGGATTCATAAATGAAAGATTTTAAGATGATTAGGAGGTGTATTCAAGATTATTTTCTGTTATTCAATTCTCTTAGGAACGGTTGCTCTATTCCTGAAAACATAAAGAATTTTTAAAAAGTCTCAAATTTTAGATATTTTATATATATATGTATATATACATATAGTTTTTTTCTCAGAGGAGCTGATTTCTCAAATATCTTAATCCCAATACTTTTACTATTTAACTATTTGACCTATTTGAAAATAATAAAAGTTTATATGTTATATGATATGAAAAAAATAAAACAAAAAATAGAAAACTATAAAAAATCCATTTAATTTTTACAATTTGCTTTTCTAGAAGAAATAATGTGTTTGAGTTGAAAATGGAAATTTGGAAAGTAAGATTCATTAATATGTAGATTTAATAATAAATTCTATGTCATGTGGATATATGAACTAGGAATAAAACTGTGTTCTAAAAAAATGGCATCTGCAATTATTTAAAACCCTAGGAAGACAAAGCTTTACAAGTTTTTTAAAAGTCACCTTTGTTAAACTTTTTAACCCTTCTCATTTTTGGTTCTTAAAACAAATCTAAGAAGTTTTAAATTAGGATTCTTAAGAAAGAATAAATAAAACAAGGATAATTGTTTCCTACGAATTTTTTTAAACTTTTAACAATAATATAAGTCGAAAAAAATTGCTAAAAATTGTCTGGCTCGATTTTAATTTGGTATATTTGGTGACATTTAAACCTTTTTGAAGTCTAAGAAAATTACTCTTAGTAAAAGATTTTTCGATTTCTCTAAAAAAATAAAAAAATGAATTGTTTGACATTTTATTTTTTCAATTTTACCTCCATATCCTGAGTACATGCTGGGCATCTCATTTAGCATGATGAGCCCGTCGGGTCTAAAAAAGAAAATTATAATATTATCTTTAATTAGCTTTTAATACGACAAGAAATAAAATCAGTGAATTGATCAAGAATTCTACAATTTTAATGTGAAATGTACACTGTCTACAACAATATTTTAATGTGAAATGTACACTGTCTACAACAATATTTTCATTTTGAATCTTAAATTTAGTTTAAAGAAGATTAAAACGGCTATTTTAAATCTTACACAAATAAGAATTTAAAGAACGAAAATATTTGGAAAATTTTAAGTTTTCAGAAATTACAGAATTTAAAATGTTAATATATTAAAATATTATGACAAAATAGAATACATGAATACAAACACCCCGTAGCATATAATACATAAAAGGCTCGAAGGAACTGTGTATAGCGTCATGGTAAGATATTGTAAGGAAAAACTAAGAAATTGTAGGACAAACAAACAAAACTTGAAATATTTTTTACAAATTTTTAGGTATATTCCTGGTGAAGTATGAATACCTGTTTTGATTGTCTGAATACCCCTGGTAGCTCACCCTAATATAGGGATGTTCGACACGACCTAAACACAAAAGTAATTGAGTCTTTGCCACAAACTCAAATTTTCTAATCCCTGTATCGTAGCAACCTGATTTTAAACTTAGACTATTCGATCCAACAGAATTCGTAGTTTGAAAATATCTAAGGTCTACGACACTGGGCTGCTAAGATATAGGGATTATAAATGCAGAGTTTGTGGCAAAGACTCAACACCTTTATAATTAATCCTAAACCTTCTTTAACATGGTCTTGGAAAATAGTATATTCTTTAGTTAAAGATACTGTGTGTCCCGCATCACTTTAATTTAAATAAATGTCTCGTTTTCAGCAAATAAAGATGTTTATTGTGATGGCCTCGGTAAATTCTGGGTCCTGGTTTATAAGTCCGTGGAAATATCCTGGTTAATAAGTCAGTGGAAATATCCTGGTTAATCAGTCAGTGGAAATATCCTGGTTAATAAGTCAGTGGAAATATCCTGGTTAATAAGTCAGTGGAAATAATTTTCATCCCTTAAGTGAAGGTTTTTTATTTGATATTTTATAATTTTTTGTTTAATTCATGACGGAAAATATGACTGATAATGTGACTGAAAATGTGAGTGAAAAAAATCGGTACAGACTTTTACTTTTTTATAAAGCCTTTCAAAATTGCTTTCTTGTAAAATGTTTAAATCAGCTTTATATGTTGCTTGTATTGTAAAAACATTTAAGAAATGATCGAATTGCCAAAATTTAGGGTTTCTTTTGGCAATCTTTATTTGATTTGAAGAAAAATAGTACCCCCTAGGATCCCAAACTACTAATCATCCATTTATTTTATCCAAAGAAATTGAATAAAAATAGAACAAAGAATTTTAAAAGGTTTAAAGACTATAAAGAAGTAATCAAGAAGAATCAGCTGAATCAACTTATTAACTCTTTATTGATATAATTTTTTACCTCAAACTTTCTATTGTAAATTTTTATCTACGTCATTTTAAAAAGGTTTATCAAAATCGCTTTTAGGAGTTTCAGAAAAACAGTATTAATTTCTCTAAAATTATTTATTGCCAAACTGGATGAAATATATAAATCAGTGTGCTATGTTTATATATCTACGTTATTTTATCTTTATTAAGCTTTTCACATTTAACTCTATATATACTGACGTCCAGGACAATTATATATACATTTTTGGAATAAATACTTGAAGACAATATTCGACCTTCAGACTTTTATTTCTATTAAATTCGCATCCTACGTGGGTAATATTGTATTATGTAAATGCAGACCATAAAGTAACAAGTAAGAACGTTGTAATTGTCGTGGTTTCATCAAAAACAAAAATGTTAAGTTGATTGGTATTTTTAGTTTTTCTGTGCATGTTATATAATTAAAAGACCCTGTATCTGTCTGTGTATGTCTAGCATCTGTCTCTACATGTCTAGTATCTGTTGTATCTGTCTGCATCTGTCAGTATTTTTCTGTATCTGTCTGTATCTGTCTATTATCTGTGAGTATGTCTATTATATGTCTAGTATCTGTTTGTGTATGCATAGAATCTGTCTGTGTATGTCTAGTATTTGTCTGTGTATGTCTAGTATCTGTTTGTGCATGTCTATTATCTGTTTGTGTATGTTAAGTATCTGTCTTTGTATATCCAGTATCTGTCTGTGTATTTATAGTATCTGTCTGTTCATGTCTAGTATCTGTCTATGTATGTTAAGTATCTGTCTGTGTATATCTAGTATCTGTCTGTGTATATCTAGTATCTGTCTGTGTATATCTAGTATATGTCTGTGTATTTCTAGTATCTGTCTGTGTATGTATAGAATCTGTCAGTGTATATCTAGTATCTGTCTCTGTATATTTAGGATCTGTCAGTGTATGTCTAGTATCTGTATGTGTATGTCTAGTATCTGTCTGTGTATGTCTAGTATCTATCTGTGTATATCTAGTATCTGTATGTGTATATCTAATTTCTGTCTGTGTATGTCTAGTATCTGTCTGTGTATGTCTAGTATCTGTCTGTGTATGTCTAGTATCTGTCTGTATATATCTAGTATCTATCTGTGTATATCTAGTATCTGTCTGTGTATATCTAGTATCTGTATGTGTATTTATAGTATCTGTCTGTGTATGTCTAGTATCTGTCTGTGTATGTCTAGTATCTGTCTGTATATACCTCTAGGATTGTAGTTGGATAGAACTGATGAGACGAGGAGAAGGATTAGAGAGAGGATTCTTTTACAGTTCATGACAAGCTATGAGAACCAGGGAGGCGTAAACCAACCTTATATACCTTCTCTCTACTCTCATATCCTCCTTCATCCTCTTTATCTATAAAGTTCTCTTCCATCCTCTTTATCTATCACGTCTTCTTCAATCCTCTTTATCTATCATGTTCTCTTTCATCCTCTTTATCTGTCATGTCTTCTTCAATCCTCTTTATCTATCAAGTCCTCTTCCATCCTCTAAATATATCATGTTCTCTTACATCCTCTGTATATATCATGTCCTCTTCCATAATCTTCTATCATGTCCTCCTTCATCCTCTTTTTCTATCATGTCCTCCTTCATCCTCTTTATCTATCATGTCCTCTTGTATCCCCTTTATCTACCATGTCCGCTTGTTTCCTCTTTCATCTTCTTCACCTATAATGTACTCTTCCATCCTCTTTCATGTCCTTTGTTCTTTATCTTCCTTTTCTATTATGTTGTCCACACTCCACATTCGTTTTTTTTTCTTCTTTTTTTTCTATCATGTCATCTCTCCTCTTTTCTTCACCTTAATTAAATACCTTCTCTTTTCTTTATAATATATTCATGCTTAAACATCCTTATACAGTATCTACTGCATTGTAATCTAGTATTATTCACCTAAGTGATACCTTCTCTTTTCTTTAGATTGTTAAATCTTTAATTATCCTATTTCAAATTCTGAAAGTACATTCTTTGATCCTCTTATCTTCTTTGAACCTATGAAGTACCTCTCCAAACATTACTTTTTCATTTCGGAATAATAATTTTAATATTATCAAAATTTAATTTTTCTGATAGAAACTTTGCTAAAAAAATTGAATTCATTTCTAAATATGCTTTACTCAAAAATTTTGAAAAATCAAACGCCCTTATCCTTTCTTCTTCTACCGTCCCCTCCCTTTACTTTAGTCGTTTAGTGACACGCTATTTAAGGGCTGTTATATTTACATCAAAATAAAGGAATATGATTTAAAAAGAGTCACATTTTTTATTTTGTTTTTGAGCTCATTTGCAAATTTACTGGTGCAAATATTATCATATAATATTTTGTTTAAAAAGGGAAAATGGATAGTTTATGACTGCGGGCTTTTTTATGAAAACGATTTTTACTTTTAAAAGATAAAAATACTAAATCAAATAATCCATTGTAGAATGATTCCGTCAGACAATTATTAAATACATTATTTATGATTTATTTTTGATTAGAAATAATATAATTGGAGGTAGTAGTATCTTCTTAATTGTGACACTGACGTATGTACCGCATTCATGGATACCTAATACATAGACATAGAAATATAAGTGTCTATGGCTTGCTTTGGAGTTCACATTGTTTATATTTAATTTACCGACCATTGGAGAGACGTCTAGGTTTTAGATGGAATGTTAACAGTTTATTTTTTGCAAAAAAACATAATAAAACGAGCTTCAGACTCTGCATGTTTATTAATCTGTGACAACATTCATAGTTTGATGTTCTGATCATTTTTTATTCATAATTTATTAATAGGAGAAAAAAACCTAAAACGTTTGTAATTACTTAACACATTAAGTGTTATCTTTAGTTACTAAAAATTATTATTTAAATCCCTGGAATCAATCTAAAAGTAAGTCTTCGATTTTAACTGTTTCCTTTGAACAAACTGTTTTTTTTGTGAGTGGTACTACCGTACAAGACATTTTTCATAAACAGTTAAGCCATGTATTTAAACCTTGGTTGAGAATGAAACAAATTTTGGCCAATTCAAGGATCATTTTTACTTGATAAGTACCACGGTGGCAATTTCAGAAAATCGTTTAATTTCTTTTAAAATTTATTTAAGGTTTTACATTTATGGATTATTTTTCACATTTTACAATTTCTAGATCATTTTTCTGATAACGGATCACTGGACCGGCAATATTTTTTATAGTTTTTGGTACACTTTAATAGAAGTATCTCTTAATATTGCGTAATAGTTCCTACATATACTAGAATGGGCAGAATTGCCTTTAAGAAATTATCTTATATATTATTTTAAACGATACGGCAACTTCAAATAAACGTTTAAAAGATGAAAAGTTAGAGATAAATGTGTGAATAATATTTGTTAAGAGAAATTTACTTGTAAAACTGTACTTGATATGAATATAAAGTTTGTCCTGGACTCGCCTGTCCACCATTATCTAACTAAACCACGGTGTATCCTGTATCCTAGATATCTCTCCTGGGACTAATACAGTCTACTACTGTCTACTATTGTCTTCTATTGTCTACTTTTGTCTACAACTATAAACTAACAAGTATTTGCATTTATATTGACCAATTATACCTCTTCCCCTCCCCTCCCTCCTCCCTGCATAAACAACTGCACCCTGACCACACACACCCCGCAAAAAATGTAAAAGCTAAATAAATATAGAATTTTACGAAAATAAATGAGTTTTAGATCTAACTTGCTAATAAAGTTTGTAAATCAAAACAACTTTTTTATCTTAAGATATATGCGATCTGAAATTAGAACTTTGGTTTTGGTAATCTCCCAGTCGATCAAGTTTGTAGGTTATTTAGGTTTATGCGCAAATAGAAATATGTTCAAAAAGTAATTTCAGCTTCTCCCGCGATCAGCTTTAGTGCTAGAACTTTTAAAATGTTTGTAAATTATCTTAAAGCCATGATAAACAAATTCATCATTTTGATCAGCATATATCTTTATGTGTTTTTGAATGAGAAGCAAAGATAAAAATTATTTTTCCTATTTTTAGCCTGAAAAGACCATAATCTTAACAATTATAAGTCGATTTTGTAAAAAATAGTAAATACCCAACAGCACTATTTACTAAACGAATTACCAAATCTGTTTATCATGATTGTTAGATAATTTTTAGATGTTTTGAAAACTATCTCTAAATCTGACCATGGGAGAAACTTAAATTTGCTTTTTGCATATATTTCTTTAGAGCTAAATAACCTAAAGCCAATTTTTGCTCTTGTATTTATTTTTCTTGGATGTACACATTAGATTTCGTTCTCAATGTGAATTAATCAATAATTGGTCAAGGAAAAACATTAAATCATCAAAATTTTGTACAATTTGATAAATCTAAAAGACCTAATATTTGAGTATTGAGCATTGATTTCCATCTTCTGCTGATATAAGGATTAATATAATAAGGATTCCCTGATGGTCATGCCGTGCTGGGCTAACTTAAGGGATTTAGCATTGATCCTCAAATTTAAAAGTGCTCACATTGGATATCAAATCAAACGTTCAAGATTAACAATATCCACACAAAAGTTCCGATCTCTGGTCTTATTCTGCTGCATTTGTTTCTTGTTATTTGCTTTGAGAATTATTTGTAACAGAAAATGTTATTAAGAATTCCACATTTAACAAATATTTTAAAAGAAAGAATAAATGACGTTATTACAGTTGTGAATAGTCCAAGTGTATTCACTACACAGCTTCAGTAATCAAATATTAACAGCTTAGCTCAGAGAAAACTATTTTACTCGTTTTTCCTTGATAAAAACTGGATTCCAGCCCAAACAAGACTGCAGGTACAAAGCCAATAAGCTTTGTGCTTGAGTGTGGGGTCCCGGACGGTGGGTTAAATGGAGGGCCGTAATTAAAAAGAGGGCGTTTGTGCATTCCCCTTACTTTGTAAGTTTAAGGTTGAGGTTTTTTTCTTTGGGTTTGGGAGCTGCAGCTAGCCTTTAAATCGTGGCCTCAGATTGCATGATGTTTCAATCCTGGACTCTTCTCAACATAAAAATTGTTGAAATAGAACCATTTCTTTTTCAAACTCTCATATTATAAATAGAAAATAGCCGAAGCTTTGATTCCCCCCCCCCTACCCCGAACCCTGTTATACAATTCCCCGCCCACTCCCTTCCTTGGTAGCATGGGGTTTAGCTTGTATATCAACCATAAAAAATCTTTGATCCGTTCAATTCCATCAAACTCACAATCCTGGAGCACTGGCCATTATTCAATATGGTGGAGAGATACTCGCACAGAATGAAAAAGGAAGATATAAAAAATATCGAGCTCTGGAACACAAGAAAAAAATGAATTTTTAAAAAATCATGGTTTTAAAGATACTTTACAAAGGAATTCAATTTACTGCCAAATATTTTGTATCTGTTTTATTTTCTTTTTTCACACCCATCTGAATAATCAATTAAAGTTTTTTCCTTATTGAACCACCGCGCCAAAGAAAATATTAGTTACATCATGTTGTTATAAGAGGTTTTAACCAGATAATCTGTAATTACTGTAATTATTAGTTTATGCGCAAGCAAAAATTGCAGCACTACAAACAGAAATCTATTTTAATTATTACATGTTCCGAGGCATCTATAGAATTTAGCTGTATTTATATTTTATACAATTCATTCTATCATCCCATCCGCTTTATATATTCTTTATACAGCTCTAGTGAAATAATATTATATATGTTAAGTGATTGGTACTGGATTGTGGATTGAGAGAGGGGGGGGGCACTTCAGGATAAATAAATTTTACTAAATTATACCGGGAAAAGACAAATAAAGACAAGTTTTTCAGATTAAAAACGAAGGAAAAACCCCATAAAATTTAGTTAGTTTGATCAAGTATTTAAACGAAAGGAATTGAGTCTTTGCCACAAACTCTGATTTTAAGTACGTAAGTAAGTAAGTAATCATTTGTTTATAAAAAAGAACAAAAACATACAAATTAAGTGTTTCAGTAGAAAATATTTCAAAACCTCCAAAAATAGAGGTTGTGGGAATATTTCCCGCAAATTCTAAAAAAAATTAAAAATAGAAATAAAAGAAAAGGCAAAGGAAAGGAAAGGAAAAGGAAAGTTACGTATTTATTGCTTACATTATATTTGATATAAACTATAGTGGTGGATTTTTAGTATTTTTCGACGATGAACTAACAACTTTTCATATCCCTAAATCTTTTTAACGTGATAGCGAAAGCTTTGATATTTCTAACTCAAGTTATTTGATCTTGCAGAATTCATCGTTTAAAATGTCTAAGGTCTATGACATTGGGTTGCAAAGATATAGAGATTTAAAGGATTTGATGTATAACAAGTAAATGAGGATTAAAACAAGCAACAACAAAATATAAAGTATAACTTTGGCTGGTTTAAAAATTGTAGAAAATAATTAGGTGACATGAATCATTTTAATAAATAATATGTTTTATGTTGTTTGTTTGTTTCCTGTTTTCATGTTTACACGGAGAGAATTATTTATTCCACAAGATGTGTATCTGTTAATATAATAATGAATAAATAATAAATATGGTTGATTTGATTGATTTGATAAAAAGCATGTTTTTTCCAGGGAGTTACATCTGTACTTATCTACATATACATATATTTATATATATATATATAAAGCATAAAACATAATGTATAATTGATTTCTTTGTTAAAAAAAAAATGTGAAGGGAAAAATGAAAATATGCACCAACTTTTGAAAATTTGCAAATATTTTTTTAAATTTTACATAGAATAATCAAGGTTTTTTAAAGTGTAAAATTTATCTGAAATGAAATAATACAGAGAAAAAACCTAATAAAAAATGAAACCATGGTGGCAGTAACGATAATAATGAATAACCACTAAATGAAAAATTGTTATTTTTGACTCCAGGATGCTGGTATATTATACGTAAAGCACATTCAATCAAAACTTGACAAGTTTAGCGTTTAGAATCTTCTATTGAACATGAAGATATATTACGGATTTTTAATAATACTTTTTTTGTCGGTAAAATAGTATCTCATAGTTTGCCCATGAACGAAAAAGATTTGTAAAAAGAAAAATTTTTAAATAAAGTCACTTTCTCGATTCAATGAGAATATATTTTATATTTAAGTAAGTGGCAACAAGATGATGAATGATTCAGAAAACTTCATGAATGAAACAGGTTAAAATAATAAGAAAATAGAAATATGACGTAGCATTTAAAACTAAGCTGCGATAACGAAGTTTTCCAGTGTAGCACAAGATTTAAATATTTAGATAAAGAAAGGATAAAGAATTTTAGAATTTTTTAAAAAATCACCCTTAAGACACAAGCCTTATAGTAGATTTGTCCTAAGGACTGGCATCACTCTATAATGTTATCATTTAGCTATTTATTAAAAGTTATAAAACTTTCTTAAACTGAAATGTATTTACGAATTTAGTTAGAAAACTAAGCTAAATGTAGTTTTATGTGATGATGTTAACATGTTAACAATATTTCAATTGAAATATTATTTTTCATCGAAGTTTGAATAACAAGAATAAAATTGTAATATGTAAAATGTCTTTTACATAAAATGCTTATAATGATCCTAACACTAATTAAAAACCTCACGATTTTATATTTTAATTTCTGGTTATGAATTGTTTAGTAATAATTTCCTTTGTTATACAGTGAACATGATCTAACGCCCAAAATACATATTTTACAAAGGAATTGAGTTTTTGCCACAAACTGCAATTTTCTAATCGCTATATCTCTGCAACCGGATGGTTTAAACCATAGCTATTTGAAACTTAGATTATTTGATCTGACAGATTTTATAGTTTGAAATATCAAAGGTCTTCGACCTTGGGTTGAAAAGATATAACGATAAGACAATTTGAGTTTGTAGTGAATCCCAGGATCAAGCAGTTATTCTTACCTAATATACTTCTTGGGTATCCCGTGGTTGTACCCCAGGGAAGGAATAGTTAAAAGTGTTAGATCAAGCATTTATCCATTAAATGTAAAGCTTGTCACAGTGGATATAAAGCAATGTGGAATAGCGTTATTTCACACAAATGCTTTGAACCCTGGCACTCTGATTAGTAATGGCATTATTTTAGACTTAGTGGCTTTAAATGTATATATGTGATATCCTAATTATTATTAATTTCTGACTTCTTTAACTGTATGTTTTATTTACACATCCCTAATAGGCCACATTTCACTATTACCATCGATTTCATCCGTGTCTAGTCCCTTTTAGTTTAATTCTATGAGACTTAAATATCAACTGTAATAAAATGAGTTTATGGATTAAATGCAGAAAGTTACAAGTCTAGGTTTTAAATGGCTATCATGGGGATTAACTGCAAATATCAAATTTCTAAAATTCTTTTGGAAATATTTTAACAAAATTACTCAAAAGTTAATTAAAAAAGTATATTTATGTAAATACAAGTAGTCTAGAGTGTAAAGCAATTTTTTTTTATGAAGTTTTGAGTTGAAGTTGTTGAAACATTTTTTCAAGGCTCATAGTATAAAATATTCTGTTCGTTCTTGTTATTAATCTTCACTTGTTTAAATACGGAATTTATTTTTCATAATAAACAATCCAAATATTACCTCCTCCCCCCCACACACTACCAACCCCTCGCATTGCTTGACATATGTTAAAATACATGTAATGTATAATGAACATTTTTCAACTTACAATATTTGGGTCATTAGTACGGTATAATTATAAATATCATTCTATCTATCTATCTCCAG
Source organism: Eurytemora carolleeae (assembly GCF_000591075.1). Taxonomy (NCBI): domain Eukaryota; kingdom Metazoa; phylum Arthropoda; class Copepoda; order Calanoida; family Temoridae; genus Eurytemora; species Eurytemora carolleeae. Next base: position 251,008 of record NW_019396286.1, on the reverse strand, counting down.
CTCTATATTTAAGTGTCCACTGTAATGTAATTATCTAATATTTCTCCCCCCCCCCTTTCCATTGGTCGTCTGTTGTATATAACTGTCTTGTATATTTCTATATTTGGTATACTGAAGAATTCTTTTGTATAATTAGTGCTGCTGGGTATTGTTAGGGGATTCCTACAAGACAACACATATTGCGGTGAACAGCGGTTAAAAAGTTCTCAATCAAAATGTACTGCGGTGAACAGCATGGTTATTTACTTCACATGAAACAACATACTCTGTGGTTAAAATCGTTTATAGATAACACAAACAAAATGTACTGCTCTTGCTGTGATCTGTTGTTAAAAAGTACACAAAAAACCTGGATTACAAAGTACACAATCAACATGTACTGCGGTAAACAGTGTATATATAAAGTACAGTACAAACACTTTAGTTTTCTACAGTCCTACAGTCAACAGCGGTTATAAAATATTCAACACACGTTACTAATGAACGATCAAAGAATTATAATGTATAGATAGTTATTTCATAGGTGTACGCATTTTTAATACTGCAGTGTACTGTCTCTGGGCGGTAAAGTAAACACAAGACGGATGTCACAGCCTGACATGGGATCCATTTTCACATAAAAAATCAATGAAATATTCTGGTCATAGGAAACTATTATGTGAATTATCAAAATTATCAAAATTAAATTTTATCCTCCTCGGATACTAAAAGAACACTGATGCATCTAGTCTTGTTTACAAACACCGCCCAGAGAGAACTGGTTTCAGTATGTACGCAGAGATTACGAAACAGCAATTATTTTTCCTTGTCTTATTACCTTGTGTACGATTACATTTCGCCAGCTGAAAAGTCCGGAGCAGAATGGAACGTATGGATTTATCCCAAATGGTTTCTTGGACGTAGACAACATCAAATAGGACATAACTTCTAAGTCATCAATTAATTCATTTATTTAGTTGTCTAGTCTGTGGTCAGTTTACATACAATGATTTTTCGCTTCAAAAAAAAACTTTTAAAACAAACATGACCTAAGTCATTAAAACTGTTTCAACCAAAACTAAATAACCAAGAGTAAAGTTAAAGCGGTTAAATTACCAATTTGCTTCGAAAGAAATTGAGTCTCTGTCAAGAACTCTGATTTTATAATTACTTCATCTTTGCGACCAGATATCTCAAACTATGAGTTCTGTTAAATCAAAAAATAAAAATAAAAAAATTGCGTATTTGGAGTTAAAACTTCAAAAACTATGAAAGAAATACCAACTCCTGAATATTTGGTTTGAAAAAAAACATGATTCCTTCTAAATTCATTTTAAGAAAGACACATTGTAAATTAGAATGGTTTGAATGTATTTTTATTTAATGTTTTTTTGATCGATTTAAATATATTGTTATTTTTATCCAAAATTGAAGAGCAATTCAGGGATATCGGGATCAGGGTGTGGGGGGGAGGGATTTGAGAAAGAATCAATTATGTTTAGATTCACCACAATTTTTAGTATAAAAATATGAGGACAATGGTTGTCCCGCATCCTTGATGGATTTGCGAGAATAATTTGAGGGAAATCTTGAATATCAAATATCACGTGATGGTGAACGGGGGAAGGGGGGGGGATTAGTTATATTTGATTTTTTATTATTAAAGAAAATGATGAGGGTAAATGTGTGTGTGAGGGGGTTGTTTAGTAAACTGTGAGAATGAGAAAGAATAACATAATTTAGAATCAATGGACTGTGACACGAACACATCTTTCATATTTACCCTTTTTTGCGGAAGGGGACTTTTTGCGGGGGAGGGGGGGTGCAATATATAGGGATGGGAAAAACATGGCTTAGATAAGGAAACAAGTGTGTTTTCTGAAGATAAGAATGGGAGGGAGAGGGGCTTAAAAAATGTTGAAACCGAATTAGGGAAGGTATTTTGGCTACGACGAGAGCGGTGTTGATGAATATTTTTTATGAATAGTACAGAGTCAAACAAATTGTAAATGGTACAGGTGTGGATGGCAAGCTGCGACAAAGAACCATTTTGATTTGCAAAATGAGTCAACTTTATAGTTCTTATTTGAATTTTTTAATCCTCGGTCATACACCTTTATGTATGGGTTCGCTAGTTTAAGAAGCAATTTCATTGTTTTATTCGATAACTTGTGTATAGACTATACAGTAAGTACTCTATATAGCTAGATCGGATTTGATGAATTTTGATGACTTTTCAAACCTAATTAAACGGCTAGATGAACCACTTCTCGGTCAACTAGAGAATATGAATCCATATAGTATATCCGAGGCCGAATTTAAAGAATTTGAGCTACGGTTTAGATTTAAGCCGCGGCTCAAATATGGTTGGTTCCACTTTAATGTGTCTTAAATTTTTCAAGATTTAAGCTGGCGCTCAATTAATATGGGTTTTTGGGGGATTTAAGACGTGATTTAAATTCATTCTACGAGTTCAGCCCATTTTAATATTGAACTATATCGATTATTAAGCTAGCTGTTTTTTCTTGTCAAACCGTTTTTCTTGATATTAAAGAAAATAAATTTTCATTTAAAAATGATTCCATCAAATGCTTTTTAAAGCTTAAATCCTCTTTCTTATCTTTTTTTCATAAAAGATATTTTTGTTAAATTAAATTCTGTTGAAATACCTTAGTAATTTTGTTGAGAACGGAATTGAGTCTTTGTCACAAACTCTAATTTCATAATCCCCATATCTTTACAACCCAATTTCGTAGACCTTAGATAAATCAAACTTAGAATTCTGTTGGATCAAAAATCTCAGTGTCAAGTTAAAAAGTTTGCAAAAAGGTTGCAAAAATAAAGGTGTTGACAAATTTGAATTTGTGGCAAAGACCCAGTTCCCTTATCTCTTAAAATTAAGATTATAATCTCTTGTTTTCGAGGGGTCACAATTCACAGTGCTCGCGTCTAGACATCTGTGTTACTTTTAAACATTGTTCAAAAACATTTATTGAATCTATGTTCATTCTTTAAGTTCAAGCTGTGTTAAGTTGGTGAGTATCCATTACTGAGCAATATGGGCAAATACACAAAGACCTAGACAGAGTCTAAAATTTTAGAATTATTAGATAATGAAAATTTTCGATAAACGATAAAATATTCATACAATCACAGCTTATATACACATATGTTGACAATTCATAAAAACATTTGATACATGATACACTTAAGACCCCCCCGCCCACAGCCCCATCCCCGTCGACACATAATTCTCTCAACACACATTTCCCCTATTAAGATACACCCCCCCTTCATAAAAAAAACAAGAATTAGAAAGATTTAAAAATGCAAAGTATATCGATTGATAAAATTGTTTTTGTCTTCAATGGGAAAAACCTTGGACAAAAAATGTTTAACATTGATGGAAAGTTTTGGATGTTTTTAATATTTGTTATTTCTATTTTGGTGTCTCTTTTAAGTACCATAATCCAGGGATCTAAATAGCTTCTTTCGAAAATTAATCATCAAATTATTATGCTCTGACGTACATCTGAATTTGCAGTTGTAAAAAACCCACGCCATTTATTTCTACCCCCACAATTAGTAAACAAATTGTGAATAAGGCATCTAACATTCCCTATAAGAGGTGGAAAAGTCCGATAACCTTTTTAACAACATGAAATTATATCGTAGGTTTGGACAGTGCTGAGATTTTATCTTACCGATAACCTTTTTAACAACATGAAATTATATCGTAGGTTTGGACAGTACTGAGATGTTATCTTACCGATAAACCTTTTTAACAACATGAAATTATATCGTAGGTTTGGACAGTACTGAGATTTTATCTTACCGATAAACCTTTTTAACAACATGAAATTATATCGTAGGTTTGGACAGTACTGAGATTTTATCTTACCGATACCCTTTTTAACAACATGAAATTCTATCGTAGGTTTGGACAGTACTGAGATTTTATCTTACCGATAAACCTTTTTAACAACATGAAATTATATCGTAGGTTTGGACAGTACTGAGATTTTATCTTACCGATACCCCTTTTAACAACATGAAATTATATCGTAGGTTTGGACAGTACTGAGATTTTATCTTACCGATAACCTTTTTAACATCATGAAATTATATCGTAGGTTTGGACAGGGCTGAGATTTTATCTTACCGATAATCCTTTTTAACAACATGAAATTATATCGTAGGTTTGGACAGGGCTGAGATTTTATCTTACCGATACCCTTTTTGACAACATGAAATTATATCGTAGGTTTGGACAGGGCTGAGATTTTATCTTACCGATAACCTTTTTAACAACATGAAATTATATCGTAGGTTTGGACAGTACTGAGATTTTATCTAAACTCTTTCTATGTAATATTTGATTTTTTCCCTAAAGTACGAATAATCTTTAAACCTTCGGCAGGGACCCCCCCCTCTTCCGTTCTTTGGAGATACTCAAAAAGTGTTGGTCTGAGGATGTTCAAATTTTTTGACTTTTATAACTAACACATTCTCTTCGCTCTTCTCTTAAGGCTCAACACGGGGCTTTTATACTTACTGTCTAATTCTTCATGCATACTGCCTGAATGCCTTATTTTACATTTGCCCGACTAAACCTTTATTTAGACCTACTTCCGATCATTGGATTTCGGCTTTTTATAGCTCTTTGAAAAGCCTTGAACAAAAGGATGCAGATTGCACAGAAGATATTTTGCGAAGAAATGTTACATAGATTTTTGCACTGATGCTTTTAAAGAGAATTTGCAGTTTTTAGTTTTCCTTGAATACAAATTTAGTTTTTGAAAATTTTGCAAATAATTTTGCATATTTGAATTTGCTTTTAAAAAAAGTATAATTTATGATATTTCGCGCAATTTTAGTTTTTGCACATTTTTTGCTTAATAACTTAAGATTGCAATGAATATTTGAAATTTTGCAAATTTGCAATTTTTTGCAGATTATTAAAGTAGAGCCCAAGGGCTTTTCAAAAATGAATCAAATGTTATAGATTTGTATCACAATAAGGAAATAGAGGGGGTCCCTGGGACCCCTCCAGACTATTTTGGGTAAACCAGACGTCAGCCTTCAATATTCAGAGTTCAGTTTTTAATATAAGTCGAAGTCAGCATGAATTACAAATAAACGAGATTAATAATCTAATGATGAGGACATATTTGCAATGGATTTATTATTTTCATATTATTCTCGTTTTAATGAAAAACATATTTAATTATTGAAGCATCTTAAAATTAAGAATATTTAAATATATGGCTTTCACGTGAAAACTTTTTGAAAAATTTGAGTTCCGCCAAAGCTAAAGATTTTTGACATGACTTTTTGGTCTATTAAAATCCCTTTTTAAAAAATATTGTTTTTTTATTCTCTTTATAATTTTTTAGGTTAATTAGGTAGATAATGATAATAATAATGACAATAAAACATTTCGTAGATTTGCCTACTTGTATGGGTGTATTGTTGGAAATTACAAGAATAATATATTTTTTTATCTGAATAGCTAAAAACAACCTTTGGGGCCATGTGAGGCCCCACAAAGTTTTCTGGCACAATCGATTTCGATTATATGCTACAGGGTAACCCACAAAGGATGAGACTTCAGAGACTACTCTACTGATTTTATACTGTCTGTTTCCTTATATTTAGGATTTCCTGCCGCTGGAAACTTGATGCAATCTTTTCCAAACAAGTGAAAACTATTCATTAAAAGACTATTTTCAACTTATTAATTCAACTTTGGAATCATCATATTTTAAGAGTTTAAGGTCGTCTCTACAGTCTCATTCTTTTTGGGTAAACCTGTAGTTACTGGATTACCAAAATACCAACAGAAATGCACATGTATAAAAAATTGCACGGCCAAATCTATTTGTAATTTAACTTATTTTTTTGCTATAAAACTAAATTTTTCCAAAAAAATGTCTGTAGATTCTTGAAGCAGAACCCAAAATTAGTGTCACGATTTAAAAAAGACGGGGGGGGGGGGGCTAAAAGTCAAGTAGAAATAAGGTTTATATTTAAAATTAAAAATTAAAGGATTTTCTCAAAAAGTAATATTGAAATTATAAGTGTACATTGTACAACTTTCACAGGTTAAAAATCATCATCTTATTTTGGTTAACTCTAAGTTAATGTGTTAAAATATATGTTCATGCCTTTTAAGTATCATTCATCATGAAGTTACATTCATTAAAATATTATAAAATTTCTCCATATTAGATTACTGAATATGAATCAAAAAGATTAAAAACATGAAATCATAATTCTAACATAATCAAATGTTTTCCATATGTTTTTAAATAGTAAAAAAAACTATGAACAAAATTTTATAAAACAAACCTGGGAGGTGGGAGTACATTTGCTTCAAGGAAAACAAACCTGGGAGGTGGGAGTACATTTGCTTCAAGGAAAACAAACCTGGGAGGCGGGAGTTCGTTTGTTTTAAGGATAAAAACCTGGGAGATGGGAGTGCATTCGTTCAAGGATAACAAACTTGAGAGGTTGGAGTACATTTGCTTCAAGGATAACAAACCTGGGAGATGGGAGTGCATTTGTTTCAAGGATAACAAAACTGGGAGGTGGAAGTACGTTTGCTTCAAGGATAACAAACATGAAAGGTGGGGGTACATTTGATTTAAGGATTACAAACCTTTGAAGTGGAAGTACATTTGTTTCACGGATAACAAACCTGAGAGATGGGAGTACATTTGCTTCAAGGATAAAAACCTGGGAGGGGGAGTACATTAGCTGCAGCCTGCAAGGACAACAATCGGGAGGTGGGAGTTCCCTTTTTTATAAGCTATAGAAGAAGCTAAATGCACTCTGTGTTTAAGAATAGAAATCAAGGACTTGGAGTACGCTGACCTTAGGAGGTGGGAGTATATATACTGACTTAAAGATAACAAATATCGTAGTTGGGAGTACAAACTTTTCAGAAAGCATATCTCTGAGAGTTGGAGTACATACAGTGACGGTACGGTAATGAGGACATTGCACTATGCACTACATTCTTACTTGGTCACGGTTTTGTAAATGAGTTTTATCTAATTATGTTACTTCAAAAAAAAATAAAATAGAAACTGAAGTGGATTACAAGCTTAAAAAACCTTAATTTGATGTCTGCTAAAATATATACTCTCTAGATCCTACTTCAAAGGGTAGTTCTTAGTTTCTCAGTTTCTCTTAGTTTTATATCAATTTCTTGTGATAGGAACATCAGATAGAACTCTTATGGGTCTCGATCAACTCCTAAGGTTTCCTGACGAGACAAACTCCTGAAAGACAAACTCCTGAAATTATGAAATTTTTCTCTGAATGAAATTTGATAAAATTTTTTTATGGGCTTTTTCTGTAGTAAAAATATAAGAACTCTATTTATGTTATTTTATAGTTGAACATGCTGATCTGAATAAATCCTGAGTTCTTTATTTGACGATCAAAATGAGTACAAAGGATAGAGAGACAAACCATCGCAGAATATCACTAGGCACATGTATTCGCTGGTCGCGAAACATCTTCTTAGGTTAACTTAGATTCTTTGATTTATCGCAAATTAAAATTTTATTTTTTATCTGTTCTTAATTAATTAGAAAATGTAAAAAAACTTAAAGGGAGTGTTTGCGAAAAATAAAAGGGGGTTATAGGCTTTTGGAAAAAAATAATCGCTTTTGATCGTCACTAATCTTACTTCTATCTGTTACATCAATAAGGAGAAAATTGTTAAAACCGAGTTGTTTTAAGTGCATTGTATATAAAACAAATTACAAATATTTTGAAGTATTAACTATATACTAATGCGTCGAAAAACAATCAATGACTTTAGGTTGTAATATCTTAATGATTTGTTTGAAATTAAATTGATTATTTTACGATATCAGTTGTATATTGCAACTTTTTGAATTTGTATGGACGCTATGCTATGTTCTTCGCGGGGTATGAGTCGTTTTTATCTATTTTCTCCTTATGGATGCAACAGATAGAAGTAAGATTTGTAGTGATCAAACACGCTTATTTTTCGCCGTAAGCCTATACCCCCTTTCACTTTTCGCGAACACTCCCGTTAAGAAACTGATTTACTGGTTTGGCATGAAACTTGTTCTCTGCAGTTTACGATTTTTGTAATTGTTTTAATAAAACTAGTTCTTAGCAGTTCCTCTACTTAAAACGACCAGTTTCCCTATTACAGATGGATTTTGCCAAATTTTGAATGAATGATCACGTTTTGTCTAAGTTATTGTCGAACCAATTGTACATTGGACAGGTTCTTAGCTCTAGTCTAGCGTCATACAGTCATAAGCATTGCGTCACTTAATTATTCGCAAAAACACCAAAAGTATACAGTAAAAAAAGATAATACATAATGATAAGTTTAAGCCTTTTATTCAATTTCTCAGTTGTAGAAAGGATCTATTACAGTATTAGCATTTTAAAATGGCGCATCATGATTAAATACGACTTTATCTCATTTTATAACTTGGCTTTAGGAGGATTTTTTGTACTTTTTGATGCATTATAAAAAATGCATTTAAGGAGAAAAATATTTACTTTTTCAGTGAAGAAAAAAAAAAAAAAAATTCACACTTGTACACTTATACACTTGTTTTTACATTCATCTCGTTATGGAATGCAATTTTTGATCAAAATCTACATCGGGAAAATCTTTAGTATAAATGTATAACATTTGTTAGTAAATATAAGCGTTTTTGCAAAATTATATACAAGTGATGTAAAGTTAAGCTAGTGAAAATGTACAGATTTGTATGACATCTGTTTTGAGAAGTTATGGAAAGGTTAGAGATCAATTGGACTTTTCATACACATAGTCATAAATCTGTAATCTCAATACCTATTCCCAGAAAATATATAAATACTTACATATATGCGTAAAATTGTATTGAAATCAAAATATAAAAATCCCTAAATCTTTCTTTGGAAATAAATGCATAGCTCATTTTCCGGTAAACAAATTTAATAAATACAAAAGAAGCTTTGATTTTTCGAACCATGAATTGATTCGATCAGATCAAATAGTTTAAGTTTGAAATATCAAACTATAAATATATAAATCTCGGAAATTTTATTTGGAAGAAATACAGATTTTTTTGGAAATCTTTTTTTAAGATATAAAGTATGAATCTAAAGCTTATAAATACTACGATAAAAAAATAAGCTTTTCTTAAACACTCCCAGCATCATATTTAAGTTTGGGAACTTTTTGAATACTAAACCTAATACATACTACATAATACATATTTCGGCTAACAATTATGAAACTTGTCAAGTAATTATCAAAATATTGGCGCATTAGACAAATAATGCGCCAATTGCGACAATTGTGCAAGTAATAATTGTCGAGATTGTGTAGAAACAATAGTAAAATTTACATACAGGGTGTCCCACGAAACATTACATTTAAAAAATCGTTATTTTTAGTTAAACACATCTTTTTTTTCATTATCTTTTACTTTGAAAGTAATTTTAATATAGCATGGCTCCCATATAATATTTTTATTGATCTTTGTTATCAAACAACTTAACCAATTATGGAAAAAGACATTCTAAACTATTCACCAACTGTCATGTTTCGTAGGACACCCTGTACGTAGCGTACTAACTGTAATCTTGTGGAAGACGATACCTGGCCGCCTAAAACAAGTTCCACAAGATTCACCGGAATGAGATAGAACGGATACGGGGCATTGTACTTTTCCGTCTAACGCGTGTGATCTTGATATTAACACATTTCTGAACCCTCTAGTAAAAGTTATAAGAAATATATAAAAACTGGAAGTTACTTTATGCGTTTCATTTGAGATCGACCTCACGTCCTCTATAAACTTGGGTTTAAGGCCCCTTTTCTCAAAACCTCGAGTTGATTTAATATTTTTAAATGACTATAACCACACTGCAAACTAGACAGAGGAGAAGGTAAACTTCTGCAATATCACCGGTATGACTTTGCTACCTCGCAGCTCCTCTAGTTTAGATTTTACGCACAAAAAAAACTTAATCGGTTACATATTAGAAATTCAAAACAAGATGAGCTATGATTGAAATTGTATAAGATTTCTGTATTTCATTTTATTTTAATGTGAACAAAGAATGTTTGAAGTGATGGCGGTTGGTCAAATTTAAGATTTAAGAATATTTGAAGTGGCTAAATAAATTAATTTTAGTTAGTTTGAATTACAATATACCAACAGTCAAAGCACAGTTATAAAAGCTTTTTTTATATCTAACAATTAATAGAATTAACGATTTAACTATGTAAATTTGTCTTTTAAAACAATAAAATGTATTGACTAAAAATATTGTTTGGCTGACAATTTCAGTTCCGTTGAAATTAGGAAAATGAACGGGTGAAAGAACACGTCTACACATTGCTACAACTATTTCAATGTTTGGCAGATGAAATTATTTGTTAAAAAGTTTAAAAAGTGTGATTGGAAAATTTATCTCAAATATCCTGTCTAGGGGAAAGGAAAGGGGTATGGGGGGCGGTGATAGGTGGAAGCATTTTATGGGGGTTTAAGTGGGGACCACACAGGATATTTCTGTTTGAACATTTTAGGGGGAAACTATCTCCCTCTAAAATTCGTTGCTTGAGATTCGCTTGTAAGCCAATAGAAAATTCCTGCATAGATTTTTTCTGCCAAAAAAAGTATAAATCGTTTTCCTGCTTTTGACATGAAGTCATAAACAAAAAATCTAGTTTTTAGAAATTTCAATAAATAAAAGCTTGTTTTAGATTCGCTGGAACAACAAGCTTAATATTTAGCTTTAGTTTATATCACTTATTCATTAAATCATTCATCTTTAAATTGTTTCTCCTTGAAGAATTTTCACAAAAGCATATTTTCGATGGTTCTTAGCCAAAACCTAATGTTGCTTGAAGACTAGAAAATGGCGGCCGGAAGTTGACCTGTCTAAACTGCAGACCGCGGCAAGTGGACCCAATTATTCCATTTCCGCCCCCACACACTCACAACATGGCTGCTAGGCTACGCAACAGAGAAATCTTCTTAATTAGAAAATATCCTCTTCAGTCTTCATGTTTTTTAAGTGCACTTAAATAATAAAATATAACGGATAATGTTGCTTATTTGTAATGAAAACAAAACAGAGAGGTGAAATGTGATGCTTTCAATGAGTATAAATAACAAGAAAGTAATTGAGTTTTTGTCACAAACTCAGGTTTTCTTATACCTTTATCTTGCAGTTCAATGTCGGAGACCTTAGATATTTCAAACTATGAATTATTTTAGATCAAATAATGATAGTTTGAAATCTTAAAGGTTAACGCCATCAGGTTGCAAAGATATAGCGATTTGAAAATCAGAAATTGTGGCTAAAACTCAGTTCCTTTAAAAAGTCAATCCGTGCCCTTTGATCTACATACTTTTTAGATAAAAAAATCTATTTACTTAAAAGTTTATTGTCTAATTTTTTACTGAAAACTTTATAATCTTAAAAAATTGCTGATTTAACATTTTTTTACTATAAAAATGAAATTGCAGATGATGTTTGTTAAAATTTCTAATCTAGAGAAAATATCATAAATAGGGCGGGATAAAACTTCTATTTTCTATCAAGAATTCTGCCATTTACTCTATACATTTAAACCTGGAATTTTTAACTAAATTCTGCCAGCAGTTTTTGAAAGTATTAAGTTTCTTAATTCAATCAAATAATCTAATCAACATTTCTTTTAAATCTTACCGAATATAGTATTTGGCACAGGTATCTATAAATGTAAACACGGTATAAGAAAGTGAAAATGGAATTTAATATATCATATTTGAAGAACATAAAGAAAACAAATTGAATCTAAGCTTTTCGAGGAACACTTTATATTTCATATTTTCATTTTTTTTCAAAATAAATGAAAGAATTTTTTTAAAATTTCTTTTATGAATTTCTGAATCATTTTTTTTCAGCAACTTTAAACCGCTATTTGTGAAATGAAACGCTTCATTTAACGTACTTAATGATGACTTAATGGAATATGTAAGGAAAATTATCATTTATTATTATCTAATACAAGTTTTTTATTTATACAATGTTAACATTATAATATTCACAAGAAACAGTTAAACAAGAATATCTGTGAATATCTTTAATTAATCTGTCATGTGGTTTCCTGCTAATCAATTCACTCGATTTGTTTACTAAGATTAACTGATTGATTGATTGGTGTAAAGTGTAGATGTGGGGGGGGGGGTTAGACAATGACAAATTGTAGTGTAGGGGGAATTGAAAGGGGATTGAGGCCTAGTTCAGAGTGAGGTTGCTGAGAGGAGGAGGGGAAGTAAGGGGGGGGGAGGGGGATGCGGGTAAATCAAACAGGATTTACTTCAATTTTCGGAGTAGAAACTCATGTACACCTAGCTTTAGATGTCACAGACTCACACTCTCTCACTCAATCTTACACACTTGATCACACACACACCTCATACTGCACACAACAGATATATTTACTTACATCTAGGATTCTTAAAGAGGCTGTTGACGCAAATTATTTAATCCTTTATCTGAGTTTAATCAAAAGTTTAGATATTGTCGTTTTTCTTCCTTAAAAAGAATTTAATTCTGCCATTTCTTACCTTGTCTCTCTGCTACATCAATTGGTAATTCACTTTTGATAAGAACAGTGCAATTTAAGACAATCAATTTTAATAGACAATCATGTATAATTCCAGGCTAGGTTTAGGCTATCTCGGCATGTTGAGAATCGGTGATGTACAACATTGAACGGATAGTCACTGGATTTTAATTTAGAAGGTTAAAACATTAGAATTGAAAGCTGTTTAGTGTTTAGGGTATATCTCAAGCTTTTAGGAAAAAGTTTTTTAAAGAAAATTAGCTTGCAGCTTCAGCAAATCAGTTTGTATGAAGTTTTCTTTTTTTACAATTTTTTCTAAGTAAACCACTTTTTACATGTTCAACCTGACTATATCAGGTATCCAAGCTAATGTGTGTGAATGTTTGCTTCTTTGTTTGTTTGTTTATCTACCTAATTTTTCTAATTTCCTCCTTCATACTTTACTTTAGCTTATGATAATCCTTCAAGAAGAAAAGATATCTTCATTTATTATTTTTTTCTACTGTTTCAGTTAATATTCCAAAAAAAGATTTAGCTTTTTTGGAACAATCTAAGATTTAAGACAACATAAAGTTATTTTTTAAAGTATTTTTTTGTGAAGTATAGCGAAAACAATATGCAATAAAAAGTGTTTTTTCTCATATTTTCCTTCTACATATAGTTAGCATTTTCTGTGAGAAGTTTTAAGATATACGAATAAGAAACATTAAGATATATTAAAATATATATCTAAGTCATATTTCAAAATATACATGAATTCCATATCCTATTATTGAGAAAGAATCATTTTGTAATTAGATTTTATCAAAGCTTAAAAAAGATGAATTTTATGTGTGTTTTTTTACAATGCTAAGGACCATTTTCATAATTTTGTGTACCACTAAAGAATTGAGTCTTTGCCAAACTCAAATTTTCTAATCCTTATATCTTTGTAATCTAACGATATTCGATATTTTCAAATTTGGAATAATTTATCTAACAGAGTTCATAGTTTGAAATATCTAAGGTCTACGACATTTGGTTGCACAGACTTAAGGATTAAAAAATCTGAGTTTGTGGCAAAGAATCAAGTCCTTTCTTGTTTATAATTCATCCATGACTCTAGCCAAAGTTGTAAAGTTCTCATCTAATACTGTACAGTCTACTCATCAGAAATTTAGTTTTTAACAAAAAAACGCTAAACTTTGTAGAATGTATTTATGTATCAGTGTTTCTTTTTGTGTCTAAGGACCCAGATATTAGTTTTTTATTCATGGTTCGGATTATATTAAGCATGATAATGATATTTTTATTTAAAGTATAATATTTGGTTGCTAATGAGGCGTATACAGACTGGACTCCGGACATAAAATCACACAAACCATCCCCTTCTCTTCACAAAATAACACAAACCATCCCTCCCCTTCCTAACATTTATACCCCCTTCAAACAACAACAAAAAACTCCACCATATCACTTTCTTATTATTCCGACCTTCTCTCATCCTCACCTTTATAAAACCTCTCTCAACCTCCCTCCCCCCTCCTTATCAAAACCATGCCAACTAACTCATTTAAAAACTCGGTGATGGTGATGGACCAAACCTCTGTAGAGTAAAAAAGTAGATGTTAGTTCCACATTTATTGATGGTAGGGTTCATGTCCAGGAAGGTTAAAATGTTCTCCTGTAGGCTCAGTTATAATTACAACTTTGGCGATTCCTCTCTGTTCATAATAGCAAAGAGAATAGAATATATACTAGAGTGGAATTTACGGAAAAAGTGTAAAATGGCCATTTTGTTGTACTGTTTCCAGACTGCAGGTGTACTTCACATATCTGTGCTATATAACCTTTTGGGCCCTGGAATAAAATTTTATAGAAAATCTAAAATTAATATTAAAAGAAAACCAAATTTTGAAATAGACTGGTTTCATAATTGACCAATGATTATTTCACATAGAGACTCTATGCCTTTCACTTTACAAACGATGATTATCCGTTATAACTATAAATCAAATGATGTTTTTTATTCACCTAATTCATTTCATAAAGTTTATTTAACAGCTTTAAAAAATTCGAAATTGAAATTTATAGTCTAGGGAACATACTGTATTGATGTACTCTACTGTATATATAATTTGAGAACATTTACATGATTTGAACATCTTGAACTCCCTTTATGACTGAAAGGAACTGACAAAGTTCATACCGAGGGATTTTCTAAATTCCACTCTAATATATATTCTATTCTCTTTGCATACTAGGCTTTATAGGCGCTTCGTGCCCATCTTAGAGTTTAATCTTAGTTATTGCTCTTATATAACATTTTCTTCGAGAATTTTGACAAATTTGAGGTCCCACAAAAATATGAGCCGGATCGGTTCAGCCGTGTTTTTATACAAACAAACTTATATACAGTTCGGAAACCAACTTTTGAACATTGATAGTTTTTAAACCAGCTTGTATATCAAATATCTTACAGTTTGGGAAACCAAACATATATATTTTTATATTTGACCGTTTGTTACTTCTTGCCTATTTATCTTAATAAATAAGTGTCATTACTTATTTTGCAACGTCAAACACTATTTAAAACGTCTGGCGTGTTTTTTTCAAATCTGGTTTTCTATAAAATTGGGCTGGTAGAGGGCTGTAAGCGGGTATAATTGTGCAGTGTATATGAAGGGATAAAGAAAACATCGTTAGCTCGATGTTCTTGCCCAGCTTTAAATATGAATACAGGCGGGTTCTGAGAGATGATATTTATGCCAGTAAGGAGGATTAGATAACTTTTGTCTATCTATATATCTAGCTCCAAAAATGTGCTTGCCAGCCGGATCGCTTCACGTAAGACGAGGGTGCTAGAGCGTCGGGAAGCCTGTCGGTCGCAGAGTGCAATTTAAACCACCCTTAATATATTTTAGTTTTCAAATTTTATTCATTAAGAATTGCACTAAAAATAATGTCTTAAGTCTCACAACGATAACTGCTAAAAAACAACATGGAGTTTTTGCAGTTTGTTTCCAAACTGTGAGATATTCAGTTAGTTTGTTAAAAAAAATGTGAGATATTCAGGTAGTTGGTTTCCAAAACTGTAAGATATTTAGGCAGTTGGTTTCCAAAACAGTGAGATATTCAGGTAGTTGGTTTTTCCAAAACCTTAAGATGTTGTTCCGATTATCCGATAGGTTGTTATGGTATTATGCAAGTAACAATCTAGGTCCCGATCAATCTCCTAATACTTGACTCTAATTCTAATGATAAGTCTTCCCGACTTAATCTCTAGCCAAAACCCTGGCTCTATACGTCCGTCCAAAACAACGATTGATACTTTACTAATTTATTGATACAGGTAAATATAGATTGACCGGACTGGCCGGTCAGGGTCAAAATGAAACATAGATAATAGATAAGTAAAACATAGATAATATAGATAGTAAACTAACACAATCCCCATGAATTTATTACATGCATAGTGTTCATTAGTTGCATGTGCATAGATATTCAGAATTTATTTCGTTTCTTAAACTGTTTACGTTTCTTCTCAAAATAAAAATGTTCTCAAAATGTTTCACAAATTTTTGTAAATGTTTTTAAATTCCGGTGTATTAAGATGAGGAAGGGGGGGGGGGGTAAATACCGAAGATAATTATTGATATCTCTGGAACTCTATATTGTGAATAATAGCGAGTATTCAGAGAAAAGAGTTAAATGTTTCTCAAAATATTGAAATCGATTATTTTTAGAGGGTTTGACAAAAAACAGTCGTTACCCAGTTTAAATTGGCCATAACATATACAGATATATATTTGAATGTTTACAAACAATATCTAGTCTACGAAAATTCCCACACTCGGCATTGCAATAAAAGAATTTATAATTATTCTTTTACAGAAAAACAATTTCCCAGTCGCCATGTTAGATTTAGGTCAAAAGAGGAAATCCAGGAAATAATAGAACTGAAGAATTTCGCGGGAGAAGAGGGGGGGGGGCGGTATTATTCAAACAAAACATTAGTCTAAAAGGATTTGTTCTTAAAAAGAAGCGTTCGCGTCACAACAAATATTCTCATGAAACATTTAATTGAAATTTCACAGAATTAAATATTCAAATAGATTTGTGAAAATCCAGTAAAATTTGACAAAATGCTCGAACAATCAACATAATGAAAACAATAAAAACGTTTTCATTTGAATTATTTTCAATTCTATTATATTTTAGAATAGGACTAATATTATACAAGGTTTCCATGATATGCATACAATACTTTCGGTGATATATAGAATTCTAGTTTTTATCTTTGTCAGTTTGCAGAGATCATGTTCTTTAACATTCTGAGTTGTTTTTCTTCAATGGACTACGAATCCGGTGAACCTCCTTTAAAAACGCTTGTTGTAAGCCAGAAAAAATCTATGTCAAAAAGTTTTTTTTCTAAATATAAGAATAATTTTTGTAACTTGATAAATTGTATTGTTTTTAAAAAAAACAATTCTTAAATGAAGCGGCTTAAAAAAAATATTTAAATATTGGTGGTTGCAAGAAGCGCTGATGAAAAACATTTTATGACAATAAAAATAAAAATAGATTTTAAATCTTACTTCTAACGAAGCAAAATATAAAGATTTACGTGGATAAAGCTAAGACAGACTATCGCCTTGTTAAAGGTTGTGTTTAAATAGATAAATACAAAATAATGGCCTAGCAATATTTTCAAAGTATAGTACGTAAACAGGGAGAAGGGACTGTATTGGATTGTTTTCTATTAAGGGTGTATGAAGTGTGGAAGCTCTGATTCACATCGGTACCCTTCTTAACGTTTTTCTATCATAGATGACGGAAAATTTATTATTAATTTAAATGCCGGAAAACTTGCTTTATATACGTACACTAACCGTGTACCGTAAACATTACTACAAATGCATTAAGTTATTCACTGCAACTTCAACAGCTAAACGATCTGAACCGATCGAGCCCAACATTTGTGAGGCAACTCACATGGCTCAAGGGAAGGTTTAAAACTGGTCGGAGTTTAAAAATTAAAAATTTGTGGGGGAAACAATGTCGAAATTTATTATTTTTTTTTAATTCACCAATTTAAAGCCTAGTTTTTATAAATTCTTATTTATTTCGTGCATATAGTCCCATCTGGATCAAATACGAAGGGGGTAGGGGGGGGGGGCAGCCTATCCGATGAGCCTCTGGAAAGATAAAAACTAATTTTTCAAAAAATATTAAGAGGAAAGTGAAAACCTGTAGTTAAATAGTCATGATGAAATATAGTAAAATATGTGTGAATACATCCTTCTTAATAACAGAATTAAGAAAAATATAAATGACATTTCCTGAAAATGTAATGAATATTTAAAGTTTTTAAAAGAAATATGAACCGGTACAGTATCGTGCATGGGGCACCTCCCTGCATGAAAACACCTCCTCCTACAGTTTTAACCGTTTCAACACTATGTTAGACATAAAAACAATGTTATGACATTTTCCGATATTATTAACCTATGGATATACATACAGTCTACGTCTTATGAAAAACAAGAACTTTCGGGTTTAATACGTACTCAAATTCATCTTCCCATTCTGGTTTCTACAAACCTGGAAGTTTTTCCGGTTTATAATGGAAACCTGAAATTTTTAAACTTTAAGTAACTGAACCTGGAAATTATTCTGTTTTACGGAATAGAAACTGGATTTTTTCCGGTTTACGGAATAAAACTCGGATATTTTTCCGGATTACGGAATAAAAACCTATTTTTTAGAACGTTCTGGAATTCCGGATCAGGGTTGCGGAAATTTCCGGTTTCCATTTCGTAAACCAGAAAAAAAATCCGGGTTAAGCAACAAATTTACGGATCATTCCCTTTCCAAATTGGAATTTTTTTCCGGAATAATGAAACCCTAGTTTTTTGTCCTAAAGATAAGAATTTCCCGTACTCAACAATTTTCGAATAATAGCTTACAGGGTACCGCGCATGCCAGTTTAGAAGTTGCTTCTACAGTCTCTTCAAACCTAAACCTAATGATGTTTTTCTATAGAAAAATAAAGTGTAAAATTATTGACTGTTCAGTGTTCACAGTTCATTATCCCCCGACCACACGCCCTCGTGACAATTTGCATACTTAAAATGACTTGAACACTAGAAAGCGATTAATTTTTTAGTTTTGACAATTTATGTTTTTATTTCTCAAATTACAAAGATTTTATTTCTGAATGTATCGCGCGTTTTTATATTTGCGAGATGTGGTAGGGGCGCGTGTGCTGCTATGTGGGGGATTTTTTTGGGAAATACTTGTCAAAGAACAAGTTGAGAGAAGAAATTTATTCAAGAATATAAGATTACAATTTTGCAAGACTTGACATAAAATATGTTTAATCATTGTGGTCTAGTTAAAAATTGTCTTTTATCTTTATATAACTAATATGTAACATGTACTATTCTCGTCTTTTTTAAAGCTGTGTAAGAAAGCTCTTTTTATGTTTATGTAAACTTATTTTTAGAAATCCTTTAGTCTTCACCACACAACAATAGTACACGTTAAAAATTAAATTTGAATTTATTTGTTTTGAAATCTAAAAATTAAATAGTTTTCTAGCGAGAGGGTTTCTATGCATGAAGATCTGAAACACAGAGCAAAGTGGCGCATGAACATTAATAAAATGGTGAATCGCTAATGAAAGGAGCTAAATGGGAGCAAGAATGTAAGGCAAGGAAAGTCAATTGCGGTTGTGTATACGCTGTGTACATATTGAAACCAGTTCTCTCTAGGCGGAATTTGTAAACAATAATAGATGCATCAGTGTTCGTCTAGTATCCGAGGAGGTTAAAAGCATTAAATTTTGATAATTTTGATAATTCACATAATAATTTCCTATGACCAGAATATTTCATTGATTTTTTATGTGAATGATGGATCCCATGTCAGGCTTCGACATCCGTCTTGTGTTTACATTAGCGCCCAGAAACAGTACACTGCAGTACAATGCACTTCTGAAATGACTTTCCTTGCCTTACATCCTTGAATGGGAGGAGCTTGTGCTCAGGCACTATTTTCCCGCCCGTCAAAAAGTAAGGATCTCTGATTTAATAAGGTTCATCTACAGTGAAACCCTTAATAACGAATACATCGAAAGAATCCATCAAATGTCGTATTCTTCATTTTCTGATAATGGAATGTTGCAAATATTTAGTTTTTTAATTAAATGATTATATGGAACTCTTTATAACTGTTTCCGCGTATTCATGGCTATTTATTTATTTTCGCAAATACTGAAATATACGTAAATAGTATACAACTCATTGAAAAATTGTCAAGACGACATTTCATAAATTCTTCCGATGTATTCGTTATTAAGGGTTTCACTGTAGTATATCGTGCACTGCATGTGAACTTCCTTATAGAAAATAAATCATTCTGCGAGGAAGTTAAATCGCCATTTTAAATCAGAGATCCTTAGAAAGAAGTTTTAATTTGACGGGTGGAAAGGCAGAGGGCATATCCCGTTTTTAACTAAAATCATTTTTATATAATTCGTAGATATCATTTTACAATGCCGAAATTTGTTGAAGAAGAAAAGCGCGGGAAAATCTTGACTGAGCTGACCGTTACATGTCAGTTTTCACCTTTTCTCCCGTGACAGACTCTCACGGTCGTCAATATACTGCATATTTCAGTCCAATCATTGAAAATATATGATATGGAGAATTAGAGAAGACGGAAGATACAGAAGATACAGTGTGATATAAACTTGAAGATTTGATACTTGGATAAACAAGGGTTATCAGGGGACCTTGTAATTGATATTCCTGTTTCCACTCCCCCCCCCCACACTCTCCACCCTTTAGATACGTTGACATGCGCTGATAGGTCGGGTGTAGAGGAGACATTTCCCCTATAACCTAGATGGGTTACAACATTGGGGGAGGGGGTGGGGCATGACCCCAGCACACCCTTTGCGCATTTCTGATACAACTTTAAAATTATGTTTATCCAGGTGTTTAACCCCGGCAGTTTGGGAGGGGATCTATGGGAAGGGAAGGGAGTTCTAGAAGTGGAGGTGGTTCCCTGCTGCGACACGTAATCTCCACCTTTCCCGGTAAACTCATTTAACATTTCGCGCGTTCTTCCTCATCCTCGTTTAAACCTCACAATCTTCCTCATCCTCTAAAACCCCGTTCAAACCCCGATCCTTCCTCACCTTATACAACTACACCCTTCCTCACCAATTCAAAACTACACCCTTCCTCACCCCATTCAAACCCACACCCTTCCAAATCCCATTCAAACCCACACCCTTTCTCACCCCATTCAAACCCGCACCCTTTCTCACCCCATTCAAAACTACACCCTTCCTCACCCCATTCAAACCCACACCCTTTCTCATCCCATTCAAAACCACAAGCTTTTTTTTTATAGTAATAAATCTTACTTATTTTTGTAAAAATTTATTAACAACCTTCCTCACCCCATTCAAAACTACAACCTTCCTCACCCCATTCAAACCCACACATTTCCTTACCCATTCAAAACTACACCCTTCCTCACCCCATTCAAACCCACACCCTTCCTCATCCCATTCAAACCCACACATTTCCTCACCCTATTCAAAATTACACCCTTCCTCACCCATTCAAAACTACACCCTTCCTCACCCCATTCAAACCCACACATTTCCTCACCCCATTCAAACCCACACCCTTCCTCTCCCCATTCAAACCCACACATTTCCTCACCCTATTCAAAATTACACCCTTCCTCACCCATTCAAAACTACACCCTTCCTCACCCCATTCAAACCCACACCCTTCCTCACCCCATTCAAAACCACAAGCTTTTTTTTTATAGTAATAAATCTTACTTATTTTTGTAAAAATTTATTAATTTCTGAATTTATCTATTTAATCGTATTAGAGGCGGAAAATAAGGATGGAATAGGTTATGGTACGGCATATTTATGTGATAAGTTATATCTTCAATTTATTGTGATTAATTAGGTGATTTCTTAGAATATAATTTTCAGGACAGACTATAAATGATTTAATATAGATTTTATTTCTCTATCTATTTACCTATCTATATATATAAAATCTTTATATATATTGCCCTTCTATCTGTGTAGACCATCTCTGACAATTCTATCTATCTCTATCTAAATTACAATCTTGCACCATTCTAAATTTTGTCTATCTTTCCACCCATCTATATATCTATTTATCTCCCCATTTATCTGTCTATTTCTCTATTTAAAAGTTTACGCTTTTCATATTTTCAAACAATCATTTCCTGGAGTCTCTTAAAATATACGGGAGTGGTTAATGGGGGTTAAATTTTAAAAATCAAAAATTATAAACACATTTATTTACATTGTGCAATGTGTATAATCATAAGTTTATTTTTTTTATTTTAAAACAATTTTAGTTTGCAACACCCGGCAGAGTATACCAGGACATTGGACACTGGATAAAAGGTGAAGGAATGGAAGAGGGGGGGGTGTAGGTGTAAGTGCCCACACGTGCCGGAACTTATCTAACGGAAATCATGTGCGGGNATACAGCACGAAATTATTTTGTGGAGCATAATTGGTAATATTTGTGGGCTCTACTAGTTCGTTAGTTCCGATTAGAGTTTACGATTAGTTCCGATTAACAATAGGATTGAGATAAAAGTATGGATAGGGATTTTAGAAATTAAAATTGATCAATAATTGTAGTTTTGTATGATTCTGCAAGAAATAGACAATTTTTAAGTTATTTGCATGAATAAAAATCAGATATAAAAATAAATAAATTTGTAATAATTTGAGGAATTTTTAACCATTATGTACAGTTCAATCCCATCAATTGTTTTACTATCGCATGGTTGCAAATAGGATAAATTCTCTAAATACTTTGAGTAATAAACCACAAATATAGGATGGGGAAGGGAATATATATATATTGGTAGTAGGAGAGGGGGGTGGGGGAGCTAATATTGTCCAGAAACCATCTTTTTGACAAATCACTATTTCAGCTGTGCAACAGCGATGCAGAATGTGCAGCAATTTTCCGTAATGATTTTTTCTTCCATTTACCCAACATTTACCCGCATTTTCAGTGATTGTAACTTTTACATATATTATAAAAGATTGGGTAAATGGTTGGAATAAAGGAATGAAGTAATGTAGCATTTATGTTGTAAAAAGGACTACATTACAATTGTGATTTCGAATATATGTTAAAAGAAGAATGAAGAAAAATGGAATAACTGATGAAGTAAAAAAGAATAACTGATGAAGTAAAATGGAATAACTGATGAAGTAAAAAAAGAATAACTAATGAAGTAAAATTGAATAACTGATAAATACGGACTTATAAATAATATTATCAATTATTATCCGATTATAAAATTATAATCGGAGAAAACGTAAATTAAATTTAGATTTCTCTGGGATATCTTCGTTTTGCGTTTTTGCTGAATATGATCTGTTTAAACCTGCTATTTCTATACAAAATTGTATATATATAAATTTTCGTATAAAGGAATTGAGTTTTTGCCACAAACTCTGATTTTCTAATCTCAATTTCATTGCAACCCAATGTCTTAGACCTTAAATATTTCAAACTATGAATGCTTTTAGATCAAATAATGTAAGTTTGAAATATCATTAGGTTGCAAAGATATAAGGATTAAAAAAATTGAATTTGTGGCAAAGACTCAATTCCTTTGAGACAGTTATATCAACTTCTCGAGACAGGAACATCAGATAGAACTTTCCTGAGAGGCGATCAAGAGCTAAAGTGATTAGCTTTCAGCTACAGTCCCTTTAAGAATTGACATTTATAAAGTGACAGACCAAGTTTAGACACCAGGGGTCGGATTTCCATGAAATGGAGAGGTCCCTGAACTATCTACAACCGGTTAAAATCCGGAATCACCGTTTCAAATCCTTATGAATCTTTAACTTTGAATCGGTGATACAGGATTTGTAGTTCAGCTACCTTTCTCCAATTTTTATAATTCCGTCCCAGAAGTCAGAACTAATGTGTTGTAAATTTTGGGATCAAGCAATGATCTCCATATAATGCAAACCTTTTAACCCTATCCCTGCTGGGGTACTTGAAAACCAGGATATGCTGGGGGGGGGGGGTCAATTTGACCCCCCTCCTCCTCTAAATCCCATGTTTTATGTCCAAATATGACAAATGATACATCATTAGAAAGCTCTTGTGCTCTACTTTTAGAATCTGCAAAAAAATTTGCAAAAATTGAATTTTTATCGCAAAATCCAGTTATATATTAAAAATGTTTGCAAAAAAAATTTGTCCAAAAAATGAAAAATTATACATTTTTGAAAAGCCTTAACCATGCCATTTCAAATATGCAAATATTTTTGCAAAATTTTAAATAACCTGATTATTCCCCAGCAGGAATAGGGTTAAAAAAAATCAAGAAAAGTAAAGATATAAAGTAAGTGAACATGAAAAGTAAAGATATAAAGTAAAGTAAGTGAACATGAAAAGTAAAGATATAAAGGAAGTAAACATGAAAAGTAAAGATATAAATTGAGTTAACATAAAAAGTAAAAATATTAAGTGAACGATCAAATAAAATATACTACTAAAGAATAAGGAACAAAGTACATTTAAACATTAAAACGAAGTAAAGGCTGTACTTGTATTTTTCCAACTGACAATTTCCATCGGGTTAAACACACAGAGGGGGGGGGGTCCAGTCGAAAGGGGGTCCAGCAAGATAGTTTTTAGGGGAATGCCATATTGTTAAAAACTATGAGATTGGGTAAGCAAGGGAGGTGGAGTGTAGTAAAACAATTCTTATTTGCATTTAGATTGTTCTCAATATTAAACATTCCTGATTTATGCCTTACTTAGATTCAAAGATTTCTGAACTGGTGAATATCGCCAATATTCAGATACTTTTTTGTTGGTCAAAAATGTCAAGTTTTCAACTGCCGTTTTTTGGGGTATGAAAATAATTTTTAATCAATATTATATCGTAATTAAATTGACTTGATTTTTGTTTCAAAAAATGACTTTTTTATAATTTATATATATATATATATATTATTTTATTTAAGTATATTAAAACTATGTCCACTACCCAAAATCACAACTCTCTTCCGTCATAAAAACATGATGCATTCGAATATTAATCATTAACTTGTAAAGTTGAAAGTAAATTTTGGGGCTACATGATGTATGAATAACAAACTGCTTAATGTTTTAAAAAATATTTTGTGTTTGAAAGTTATGACGCTAAAAAATATGTGAAAAAACTTTTAAAACAATTTTTTAACATTTTTAAGAAAAATTCTGTTAATTTTCATTTATTTTTCTGATTTTTTTTAACTGTGTCGAGTCTTCAATGGATTAATTTTCCCATTTTTAGACTTTGAAAAGATCACGTTGATAATTGTTTACATTAAAAAGCTCTCTTAACCCCAACATTTTCAAGATCTGTTTATTATAGGAATCCAGCATACTGATTTTTAGGTCGGGGGTGTGGCAAAAACCTGAGTAATTTACTGAGAAGCGCGACCTGTTTATACCTCACTCCCATACTCGACAGGATGTCAAGAAAATTTCTCCGTATTCAGAATTATTTTATTCCAACAAGATCTTTCCAACTAAAGCCATTCTTTAGATGGTCGGCAAACTTTCCCAAAAACTACTTGGTTACTTTCAATGAAGTCAATTACTTTCAATGTGGTGTATTTGAAGAAGGCATGACAAAAAAATCATTATTATCTAATCTTGTAATACATCTTTTTTAAAGCAGTTTTTTTTTCGGGACATCCCGTCGACAAAATCCACCACATGTGGAAGTAATACAAGATATAACAGGATACGTGAGACAAGGATACAGGGATACAGGGATACAGGGATACAGGGATACAGGGATACATGGATACAGGGATACAGGGATATAGGGATACAGGGATATAGGGATACAGGGATACAGGGATACAGGGATACAGAGATGCAGGGATTAGGGGATACAGGGATACAGGGATACAGGGATACAGGGATACAGGGATACAGGGATTCAGGGATTCAGGGATACAGGGATACAGGGATACAGGGATACAGGGATACAGGGATACAGGGATACATGGATACAGGGATACAGGGACAAAGGGATACAGGGATACAGGGATACAGGGATACAGGGATACANCCAAACTGCAGAATATCTCATCTAGGATAGCTGAGGAACCAAACTGCAGAATATCTCATCTAGGATGATTAAAGAAACTACCAAACTGCAGAATATCTCATCTAGGATGATTAAAGAAACTACCAAACTGCAGAATATCTCATCTAGGATAGCTGAGGAACCAAACTGCTAAATATCTAATCTAGGATGGTTAAAGATACTACAAAACTGCTAAATATCTCATTTAGGATGATTAAAGAATCTACCAAACTGCGAAATATCTCATTTAGGATGGTTAAAGATACTACAAAACTGCTAAATATCTCATTTAGGATGATTAAAGAATCTACCAAACTGCAAAATATCTCATCTAGGATGATTAAGGAAACTACCAAACTGCTAATTATCATATCTAGGATGGTTCAAAATATTACAAAACTGCAAAATATCTCATCTAGGATAGCTGAGGATACTACCAAACTGCTAAATATCTCTTCCAGGATGGTTAAAGATACTACCAAACTGAAAAATATCTCATTTAGGATGGTTAAAAATGATACTAAACTCCAAAATATCTCATTTAAGATGGTTAAAGATACTACCAAACTTAAAAATATCTCATTTAGGATGGTTAAAAATGCTACTAAACTCCAAAATATCTCATTTAGGATGGTTAAAGATACTACCAAACTGAAAAATATCTCGTGTAGGATGGTTAAAAATGCTACTAAACTCCAAAATATCTCATTTAGGATGGTTAAAGAAACTATCAAACTGCTAAATATCTCGTGTAGGATGGTTTAAGATACTACCAAACTACTAAATATCCCATCTAGTATGGTTGAAGAGATGTTTGGTACTTTACCAAAGGATTTTTACCAAGTGGCAACTTACCAAGTCTGTTATAGCTGCAGTGCTCGGCCCCCTAGGTCATCCTAGCCGCAGCGCTCGGCCCCCATTGTAGCCCTCGGCGCCCAGAGGGCCTAACATAACCTTTGGGAAATTGACGCTTGGAAAATTGCACATTGGGAAAGTTGCTACTCAGGAAATTGTCACCCGGAAAATCGCCCTTTGGAAAATGCCTTTGGGAAAGTACCTAGCACTGCTGATAAATACTACCAAACTGCTAAATATCACATCTAGGATACTGAAAGATATAATTAAACTGCTAAATATCCCATCTAGGATACCTGAAGATATTACCAAACTGCTAAATATCTTATCTAGGATGGGTAAAGATATAAGTAAGCTGCTAAATATCTCAGCTAGGATGGTATATCAAACTGCTAAATTTCTCATATTCCATGATAGTTCAAGATGATACCCCCTACCCTTATATCTGCATGAAATATTCTGATTCTTTAAATAAAAGTTTTAAAGAAATAGAAAATTAAGAATCTAAATTAATAATTTTATTTCATAGCTTTTAGTTTGTGTTAAAAGTTTAATCATAATTTGGTGATTTTTATCCAAAATTAAGCGAAAAATATCTCAGTGTGATTCTCTCCTGACTGCTTTGAAGCCCTAAACCCCCCCCCCCCAACCCTCGTATACCCCGCCTCCTTCTGAAAATTTTTGGAAGGAAACTTGAAAAGAGAAATAGGTTTGACAGTTCCTCCGGTTGGATCTAGAGCCAAAACAATACAACATTTTTAACTGGGAACCCTCACGTACATACAGGGTCATTCACATCATATAGGATTTTATCTAAAGCTTCAATTTTAAAGCCTACAAATACCTTGCATTTATATACATACGATTCTCAATTTAAACCGTTGACAAGTTTAAATTATGTGGGGAAAATCTAAAACCTTTCATACATCCTCAAGTAAGAGTTTGACAACAACATACAATTCTTTTTTATCAATGACACTCGAGTATTTATTAAAACTGGCTTACGTGAACTCCAATAAGAAAATTGATATATTCAATTATATTCTTATGAGAATGTTAATCATATTATAATATGTATTATGATCTTGATTTATCTCTAATAAATATTACTTACTTAAAAAAAAAAAAAAAATAAGAAAATGTACAATAGTAAAAATCCAATTTAGTTGTATAAAGTTGGTTGAGTTTATAAGGAACCGAAAGGGGAATGCTAGGTATTGAGGGTTGGTTTGTCAAAAGGGATAAATGTCTCCGATCCCCACAGAGGGAGGGGTGGGGGGGGAGGGTAGAGGATATTCTCTGATCCACCATTATGTTTTATTTTCCACAAAAATCTGAAACTAATCCTTTCTTATGTCCTGGACTTACTCTAGCGTAGAGTAGGAATGGAGGGGTGTGCCATAGAGTAGATAACATAGGGAGCAAGTGTGTACTGGGGTGTGCCATAGAGTAGATAACATAGGGGGCAAGTGTGTACTGGGGTGTGCCATAGAGTAGATAACATAGGGAGCAAGTGTGTACTGGGGTGTGGCATAGAGTAGATAACATAGGGAGCAAGTGTGTACTGGGGTGTACCATAGAGTAGATAACATAGGGAACAAGTGTGTACTGGGGTGTGCCATAGAGTAGATAACATAGGGAGCAAGTGTGTACTGGGGTTGGCGATAGAGGGGGGGTTTGATTTAAAGCAGGAGGTATCTGGAGTGGTTGAGATGTATATTAGATCTGACAAAGAGTAGGTATGGAGAGTAGACAGCATGCGCTTTGCACAGGTATTAGTTACCTAGGGTGGTAGATTCAACAAATAAGGTTATGGAGCAGAAACAGTTCAATGATTAGATAACACAGGGAGGAGTTAGGGAGTTGATAACAAAGGGAGTAGTTGAAAAAGTGGTTAACAATGCACAAGGAGTAGGTGGATATGTAAGGGAGTAGAAAATACAGGGAGTACTTTTGTGAAAACATTGCTAGCTATAATTCTATACCTTTGCTCTGAAAGTTAATGTATGTAAATTTGTAAATGTTTCTGTGGGAGTGAAACTAAAAGGTTACATGCATAAAACAGTACATGAAAGATATCTTAGATTTAGAATGTTTTTATTAACTAATA
Source organism: Eurytemora carolleeae (assembly GCF_000591075.1). Lineage (NCBI taxonomy): Eukaryota > Metazoa > Arthropoda > Copepoda > Calanoida > Temoridae > Eurytemora > Eurytemora carolleeae. The sequence continues at coordinate 222,272 of NW_019396286.1, read as the reverse complement.
ATACTTTAGATAGAAATAATTTCGAATCTAGACATAAGAAACAAAGTGAAATTTATGAAGAATTACTGGCACAGCTTTGCAACCTCTTGACTCTTTCATTTTTCACTTCAGTTTAAAACCAAGAATGAGATGAGGAAACTTGTTTGATTTCTTTCAAAATTTCAAAAGCTTTTTTTTCTGTCCATATACTAAACAGAAAAAGAAGTACGGTTTGTAATCATGCCGAATTTTCAACTAAAAACTACTTAAGTTAGAAATAATTTTATGTAAGACCTAATGGTATTGTCAACTTATGTGGGAATGATTTAAAACTTTTCCTTTATGCCAGTTCAATTTGGAACGTAGGTTTTCTAGAAAATAATTTGTGTTTTTTATACCAAATATTACATTTCATGCATTTAGCAAAAAGAACAACTCTTAAAAAAACCAGCAAAACTTCAACTATAAAAGTTAAACTGAAATGTCAATGAGTCAATGTGAATATTAATTATTTATACATTTTATTATTTTCAGACTTTTTCACTTTTTTATTGATTGAAGTTTAATATTTTCCCTGAACCGTGAAAACTTAGTAAATTTGAAAGCCCCCTTAATATAAACAATCTAAATCCTTATCTTTAAACCTAATCAATATATTAACATATTAATGTCTCCGCTGAAACCTTCAAAAGTGTAAACGAAGATATAAGACGGGGGCCGGACATTTCGGAAGGGGGGGGGGGCATTCCTAAATACCCCCCTTCCCACTTCTCCATAATGAAAACCTATATTTTCTTATTGTATAATGTTAATATATTTTAGCGCTCTGGCCCTTAAAACCTGTCACGAAGTTAACCCAGATTTCAAAACTGTTTTACAAGTCAATTTCTCTAATTGCCCTTTAACATATCTGCTGGGTAAGTTTAGCAGATTATAAATCACATGGTAAAGAAGAGAGGGGGGGGGATGGGGTGTGATGGAATGGGGTTGGAGGTGTGTAAAATGTGTGATTGACATGTGTAACATCGTGTTCAATTTTTTTTTATGGGAAAAAATGTGCAGTGTGGGTATTGGATAGGGCGTGCATTAATTGTGCTTGTTATTTATATTTGCATATTGATATTATATGTTTGTGTGCATTATTTAGTGTTCATGTTGAGCATGGGGTAGTATGCATGCTCTTCATGTTTGATTTATTATGTACTGTGCTTGTATTTACGGTGTGTGTGCATAACATAGCATAATACATGTTTAAATATAAACCTTTGACATATGTTACATTCTTGTTAAATTAACTACAAACTAAGAATACTTATTTGACAACAACTAATCTTTAGATATATATAGAGAGAGGGAGATATAGATAATTGAATAATAAAAAAAGATTTATCAATACATACTAATAGGTTTAGATGGACAGGCAGACATACTTCTTTGGATAAATAGATAGTTACAGAAGATTGAAAGATAGATAGATAAATAAAAAAATAGATACGTAAATGATAGATAACTATATTAATAGCTATTTATATATCTATCTGTTTAGAAATATTATACCTTATACCTTATATCTGTCATCTTTGGAATTGTCATTTTTTCAAATGTCCTGTCTATTAAATGTTACATCTAAGAAATCTATGAATTGTTTTTTTAATAAAATGTCCAAATACAAACTATAAAGATAGAAAGATGAAAAGATAGATATATAAATAGATAGAAAGATAGATAGATAGATAGATAGATAGATAGATAAAAGGATATTTAGATAGATAGATAGATAGATAGATAGATATATAGATAGATAGATAGATAGATAGATAGATAGATAGATATATAGATAGATAGATAGATAGATAGATAGATAGATAGATAGATAGATAGATAGATAGATAGATAGATAGATAGATAGATAGATATATAGATAGATAGATAGATAGATAGATAGATAGATAGATAGATAGATAGATAGATAGATAGATAGATAGATAGATAGATAGATAGATAGATAGATAGATAGAAAGAAAGATAGAGAGATAGATAAATAGATAGATAGAATGAGCTAGGAATGAAGATGAAGAAAAATGAACTGAAGAAGAAAACACTGGAACTAGAACTGTTAAACTTTGCTTGAAGGAGGGGAATATGCTGAAACCAAACCATACTCAAACATCGTGGTTGGACACCAACCATTGTTTATTGCATTATGTTTGAATATTCTGCTTTTTCCATTTTAATAATATGTTCTTGAGGTTGTGTATATTTTACAGGGTGATACGTTTTCTTGAAAACATTTCCAATAATTCCCCCCCTTCAGTTTTTCCAATTTATATTACGAATGTCTGTGCGGAGCGCAAGAAAAAAGTTTTTTTTTGTCAAATTGATGTCCAATTTATATATTTTGTACTTAATCTTTAAATTTATTTCATAATATTTTATTGCTCTTTTTAAAATAACCTAAATCACGATTTATTTATCTATAATAATCAAAATTAATTCTTGCAATAAATTGGATTCATAATTCATAATAATGTGTCCTATAATTATGAAAAATTCAAAGAAATAAAAGCATTAATTATGATAACGATTCGAACTTTTACTTAATGTATTAATATGTAATATAAGTAAAATGCTAAATCTATATTTTTGTAGAGAAAAAAAAAATATTTTTAAATGTCTTTTTTACACTAATTTCCTTGCTCTATTAATAAGATTGCTTTTTGAAACGGTTTGGAAACAAAAAAAAATAATTGAACATTGTGAGATTTAATTTATGGATCAGAGAAATAAAAGTTAGCTTTAAAACAACTAAAAAACTTGTATTATTTTAAAAGTTTAATGCCGAACTCATATGTTCTGTTTTTTTTAGCTTTCCAAAATCATTAAAAACGAAAAGTTTCAAAACACACGAAAAACAATATTATTAGTTTCCAAACTCCCTGTGATATAAAAGTATCCTCCTGCTGTGTAGAATATGAAAATGAACAAAAAGTTTGAAACAATATTGCGCTAGGGCGAGGATATAGGATAGGATGGGGTAATGGGGTAGGGGGGGGGGGGGGGTGCAATATATCAAACCCAAGTTGGTATATTTATTCACTGGATAAATAGTTCATAAATCTACAAGGAATGAGTTCTACAGTTGAAATAATATTACTGGGAAGCCGGAGCTGGACATAAACCTTTCATCCGGGGGTACTACCTACATGACAAATAAAGGGGTACATAAAGTACATGGAGTATCTAGACATAACGAGGTACATGGAGTACATGAATACCTATACAAAACGTGGTACATGGAGTACCTAAACATAACAGGGTACATTGAGTACATTGAGTACCTAGACATTACGAGGTACATGGAGTACATGAATACCTATACAAAACGTGGTACATGGAGTACCTACACATGACAGGGTACATTGAGTACATTGAGTACCTAGACATAACGAGGTACATGAAGTACATGGAGTATCTAGAGTATGGAGGACAACATATTTTTAATTTTCAGGTTGTATTGAATTTAGGCATCTATTTAGTAAACATTTCCGTCTTCTAAGTTTATTCTTTTTCTATGCTTCTAATTGCCAATACCCCCTCTTGTCGTTCTCTTTAATGCCAAATAGTTTCTGAATAATGTGAGATAAAATGCTTCTAATTCTTTAGATTCTTTTTCATTTGTTTGCTTAGAGTTGGTCTACTTTCATAGATAAACAAATTCACAGAGCTGACAGAAAATCTTTGATCTGGTTAGACCTTTATTATTCTGTTTCTATAATTTAGATATATAAAAACATATATTCAATACTCTTCAAGAGAGTAAGGACGAACTCCTGATGATGCAACAATTTTTGGCGAAATATATTGAGAAGAAAATGATATAATTCTAGTGCTAGAGAGTAGGGTTTGAATTTGTTTAAAAACGATTCATCTTTTAAATTTGGTTTTATCCATATTAATATTTGATTTAGATAAAACAAAATCCATTGAACCTAAACCGACACGTAACCCCAAACTAAATAAAATAGATTTAATTTTGTTTTTACTTTGTTAATAAAGAATAGTTGCCATACATCCTTCTTGGTATGATTAACTAAAGAATTTATTTACAGGGACACCTTGCTAGAAGTTTGAGGTCCAGGAGACTCTTTTGACAAGGAAACCTTGCCAGTATAGTTGAGGGACCTGGAAACTTTGTTCTCAGGGAAACCTGAACCCTGGATTTCACTAACCTGGGGACATTCCCGTCCTACAGGAGCAGACCAACATATGGGAATACTTCAACTCACATAGCTAAATAGACAGATAGAGGGATAAAGAGATAGAGGGATGGAGAGATAGAGGGATAGAGAGATAGAGGGATAGAGAGATAGAGGGATAGAGTAATAGAGGATAGAGAGATAGAGGGTTAGAGAGATAGAGGATAGAGAGATAGAGGGATAGAGAGATAGAGTGATAGAGTGATAGAGAGATAGAGGGATAGAGAGATAGAAGGATAGAAGGATAGAGGGATAGAGAAATAGAGGGATAGAGAGATAGAGGGATAGAGTGATAGAGAGATAGAGGGATAGAGGGATAAAGAGATAGAGGGATAGAGAGATAGAAGGATAGAAGGATAGAGGGATAGAGAGATAGAGGGATAGAGAGATAGAGGGATAGAGAGATAGAGGGATAGAGAGATAGAGTGATAGAGAGATAGAGGGATAAAGGGATAGAAAAATTGGGGGATAGAAAGATAGAGGGATAGAGAGATAGAGGGTTAGAGAGATAGAGGGATAGAGAGATAGAGGGATAGAGAGATAGAGGGATAGAGAGATAGAGGGATAGAGAGATAGAGGGATAGAGAGATAGAGGGATAAAGAGATAGAGGGATAGAGAGGTAGAGGGATAGAGAGATAGAGGATAGAGAGATAGAGGGAAAGAGAGATAGAGGGATAGAGAGAAAGAGGGATAGAGAGATAGAGGGATAGAGAGTTAGAGTGATAGAGAGATAGAGTGATAGAGAAATAGAGGGATAGAGAGATAGAGGGATAGGAATATAGAGGGATAGAGAGATAGAGGGATAGAGAGATAGAGGGATAGAGAGAAAGAGGGATAGAGAGATAGAGGGATAAAGAGATAGAGGGATAGAGAGACAGAGGGATAGTGAGATAGAGGGATAGGAAGATAGAGGGATAGGAAAATAGAGGGATAGAGAGAAAGAGGAATAGAGAGATAGAGGGATAGAGAGATAGCGGGATAGAGAGAAAGAGTGATAGAGAGATAGAGGGATAGAGAGATAGAGGGTTAGAGAGATAGAGTGATAGAGAGATAGAGGGATAGAGAGATAGAGGGATAGAGAGATAGAGGGATAGGAAGATAGAGGGATAGAGGGATAGAGATAGATGGAAAGATAGAGAGAAACGTAANGATAGAGAGATAGAGGGATAGAGAGATAGAGTGATAGAGAGATAGAGGGATAGAGAGATAGAGGGATAGAGAGATAGAGGGATAGGAATAAAGAGGGATAGAGGGATAGAGATAGATGGAAAGATAGAGAGAAACGTAAATACAGAGAGGAACTGAGTTCTTACCACAAACTCTGGTTTTCTAACCCATTTATCTTTGCAACCCGATGTCGTAGATCTTTAAATTTCATACTCTGAATTCTGAAAGATCAAATAGCCTAAGTTTGAAATATCTAAGGTTTATACCATCAGGTTGTAGAGATATAGGGGTTAGAAAATTTTTGTTTGTAAAAACTCAGTTCCTTTACAGATAAAGAAATCGAGAGATGAAGAATGGAGGTATATAAAAAAGTTAGATAACAATATAGTTAAATAAAAAGATGGATACAATGTTAGTTCAAGAATTATAGAAGACATGATAATTTGTTAAAACAATAAATTGTAAAAGTAAGAAGAGAGGGATTGGAAACTTATAGTATTTTTTTTTTTTGGGGGGGGGGGAAGGGGGAAGGGTTTGGAGGGTGAGGGTCGGACGCGAAAGGAAAGAAGGATACTTTTAATTTACAGTTGATTACAGACAGCAATAAATAAGCAAACATTGAGAAACAAAAGAAACAAAAAGAAAATAAAAACCCGACGAAGATCTCTTAAATCAAGATTTGTTTTTAGTGTTTTGTTGCCCAAATGTGTTTAATTGTTTAGTATATACAAGAATTAAGAATTCACGGAAGATTAGTTTGGAGTTAGAAATAGTAATGGGCCTTTGGGAAACCTTAGTTTTTTCTTCCAACCTATAAAGATTACAGAATAACTAAATACAAATGAACATCATGGTCAGGCGCGTACACAGGATTTTAGCCAGGGGGGGGGGCAACATTTGTTGCCCTCCCCCTGGCTGTTTTTTGCCCTTCCCTGGAATTGTTTTGTTCAAAAAGTCAATTTTTGGGTGTTACTAACCTTATAAAGTCTAAAATTTATTCCTTTGCTCGAAAAACTAACTTTAACTTTTTAACTTTATAAATTTATCACTTAACTCCATCATATCTAACTAAATCAATAATTACAGCATCATTAAAAAATTAATTTTCACTAACAAACGAAATTTCTTCTGACATTTTTAGATAGAATTTACTCCATCTACATATTCACCAACTCTTTTAAGCTTCAATTTTCTGGGATTTGCTTTCACAAACATTTCAATGATTTTCTCAGTAGAGAGCCATAAGTGCAAGATCGTTAAGTCTTCTTTCCACCATAGTACATCTTGTGTAATGAAGAATTCTCTTTAGAAGGATAAAACTTCTCTTTCCTTCATTCGATGTTATTGTCATCATTGAATAAAGGGGAACTTGAAATTACGCTAAATATCTCTTTATGGAAATAAAGGAATTCAGTCTTTGCAACAAACTCTGATTTTCTAATCACTATATTTTTGTAACCAAATGTTGTAGACCTTAGATATTTCAAACTATGAATTCTGTTAGATCAAATATTCTGAATTTGAAATATCAAAGGTTTACAACATCAGGTTCCAAAGGTTTGAATATTTGAGTTTGTGGCAATGACTCAATTCCTTTATTAATTGACAGTAAGAACAAATAGAAAAATAGAAAATAGAATACCTTTATTACATCTTCCATCATTTTATAAGCATCTAATATGTCGAGGTCTCGTTTTTGCAAAAGTTTTAGTTTAAAGTATCTTAAAATTTTATATTAACGGTGAATTTAGACAAATCTTTGTCATTGTCAGTTACTTTTTAAATTTGTTTCCTTTTAATTTTCCAGGGGGGGCAGGGCCCCCCTGGAACTCCAAGGGGGGCAAGAAGACTACTGCCCCCCCTAGGTACGCCACTGATCATGGTAAAACAATACATGTGAAACTTTTTAATTATTTTTGTTTCTAAATATTTGGACACGAATTAATTAAAGTTGTATAATTTCTAATTAAAGTTGTATTTCCTAATATAAATAGAACCTTTCTTTAACTTCATCTTTCTTGTGTAAGTGAAAAGATCCCTTTAAATTTGTTGATAAATATTCACGAAGGGTGAAAAGGGATTCAACAAAATATATAAAAACAGGTTTCATAGTCCTATTAAATCAAATATAGAGATTTAATAATCAATACGCAGTAGACTAGGTTTCTCCGTATTTTTTTTAATTTTGGCGAAAGAACAACGTTAAACAAAGTGATCCGTTATTAATTAATATTTATTTCTTTTTAAATAAATATATAGTTATTTGTTTCACGTTGCTTGAGTATACACAATACACATTTAGGTTTGGTTAAAGTTATTAAGGTTATTAAATTTAAAGGAAATGAGTTTTTGCCACAAGTTCTAACATTTTTTTCCCTATATTTGCAACTCGACGTCGTAGATCTTTGAAATTTAAAACTATGATTTTTTCTGTTAGATCAAATTAAAAATACCAAAGATTTTCACCCTCAGGTTGCAAAGAAATAGGGATTAGAAAATTAGAGTTTGTGGAAAAAACTCAGTTCCTTTGCATTTTTATTTACACCCTTTAAGAATAGAATGTTTGGTTTAAGTGGACCCTTTAATGAATTAACAGTTAATAACGCTTTAGCTTGAAAATTGTTTGCTACATTAATGCGAAAATATGCCAAATTAGTTAACCGGTTTTTGGCGTTTAAACCAAAAACTAGCTTGGTTTGTGGCGTTATGAAAAGAATATGTACACAATTTTCAACGCTGATGCCAATCTCTGAAGATAGGAAAGGGTTAAAGCTCAATTTGGGACAATATTTGGACATTGCAGGAAACTTTTTAAACATAAAACTTTTAAAGCATATTTTCTTAAACAAATTTTTTTCTTCGAAAAATGAGATGTAAACGATATTTTGTTTAAACTTTGTTATATATAATATATTCAATATTCCCATTTTATGCTTATACTATCTATAAAATGTTTTAGAATATTAACCATTTTTCGTTTCTATTGGTGTACACTTGTTTCGTTACATTTTTTGGTTTGAATAGAAAAAAGCGCTAACCACCTAAAGCTTACCAGAGCTGGGAACTTTAGAATGGATAATCTTTAATCCCGATTGCTTAATCCGAATATCAACTGTGGAAACGTTTAATTTTTGTCCGTTTCTTCCCCTGTGCTATTCTGTATTTACATTGACAAAATTATCAAGCTATTACGATTTTCAACTATTTGATTCCAAATCTAGGTTGTCTATATGGGCATCTGGGTATATGCAGATGATATTATCCTGCTTTCTCCTAGCAGAACAGGTCTTCAGGAAATGGTGAAAATTTGTGAAAATTTTGCCAAAGCTACTAAGCTGAAATTTAGTACAAATATTCGAATCGAAAAATGTAAAACTAAATGCCTTATTTTTTCTAAAGAAAGGATTAATTACAATGAAATAACCCCAATTTTATTGAATGAATTACCTTTACCATTTGTTAACGACTTAAAACATTTAGGAAATGTTCTTCAAAGTGATAATTCAATGACCATAGATTGCAATAAAAAACGAGCTATTTTCATTTCAAAAATTCATTCTCTTAACCAAGAATTTTATTTTAACAGTCCTGATGTCATTTTGAAACTGTATAATATTTACTGTTGTAGTTTTTATGGATCTAGTATTTGGGACTTGAGTTCCCAATGTGTTTCAAAATTGTATACAGCATGGAATACTGCTATTAGAATTCTTTTTAATGTACCTAGAGATACGCATAGGTACTTGATTGAAAGTATTTCACAATGTTTACATGTGAAAACTATGTTAGCTAGCAGATGTGTGTCTTTCTATGAGACTATTGAAGCAAGTTCTAAGCTTTGCATTAGATTTCTTTCTAATTTATGTAAAAATGACCTCAACACAGTTCTTGGCAGAAATTTATTTTGTATTGCAAATGATTGTTCTGTAAATCCTTCCAATCTTAGTAAAATGTTAGTTAAGAAACAAATAAAATATTTTGATGTCCCATTGGAACATGAATGGAAAGTTCCGGTTTTACAAGAACTTTTAAGTACAAGAATGAATAATTTATATGTTGAAGGATTCGATGATTACGTAATAACTGAAATGATAAATATTTTATGTAGTGAGTAAAAATCATTGTTTTCTATTTGTGCATAATTTTGCATATTTTTTTCTCTTTTCTTTTGGAAACCTGTGTTTTCAAAAAAAAAAAAAAAAAAATTTATTTAAACAAATTTTAACTACACCATTTATATATGTATTTATATCTTTGTGTGTGAATAAATCTTTATAATAATACACACTTTTTCTTTCTCTTTGGATATCTATAGATTTTATTGACCTGCAATGACAGCCTTGAAAATAAATTGTATCCAGTGAGAGACCTCCGCAATTTCTAACAAATAAAGAATTTGATGTCGGCCTTTTTGTAAATTAATCGGCGAAAAAAATATGTAATAATACGTTAGAGATTCTTTTTCAACTATTTTTAACTTATGTATTAATAAATAAATGGGTGAGAAATTAAGTGAAGGCTCTTCAAGTTAAGTGAAGGCGTTCCTAGAATCAAATTTGTTGCTCTAAATAATTAATATCAATACTAACATGATAATGTTACAGTAGCGTACACAGGGGGGGCAGTAGTCCTATTGCCCCCCCCTGGGATTTTTGGGCAAAGGTAAAAATCAGGTGTTCTGGGTAAAAAAGAGCTTGCCCTCATCATCAAAGGGGTGTTTTCCCATGAAAAAGTATAGTTGAAAATTTTCTTGGCACTTTGCGCCATTTATTTTCAAATTTTACCTTAGTATTTCCCTTTTATCTAAAATCTCCACCCCCCCCCCCCCGCATACTTGATAAACAACTATAGCTATATGCATTATGCAAGCGTTTGGCATGTTTTCCCGAAAATACTGAAGGATACATTTAAATATATAGTCCGTGGACTACAAAGGTAAGTAGTCTCAGGAATTGAGAGAACTATACAGAGGGATACATTATAATATATATATTCCTTGAATCGGGACTACAGAGGACTACAAAGGGGAGTAGTCTCATGGGACTACTCAGGACTTCATAGAGAACTATACAGAGGGATACATTATAATATATATATTCCTTGAATCGGGACTACAGAGGACTACAAAGGGGAGTAGTCTCATGGGACTACTCAGGACTTCATAGGGCAATACTGAACTATACAAATGGATACATTGTAATATGTAGTCCTTGAATTAGGACTACAGTGGACTATAAAGGGAAATAGTCTCAGGAAACTACTCAGGACTTCAGAGGGCAATACTGAACTATACAAATGGATACATTGTAATATGTAGTCCTTGAATTAGGACTACAGTGGACTAGAAAGGGGAGTAGTCAGGACTTCAGAGAGTAATACAGAACTAAACAGAGGGATACATTGTAATATATAGTCCTTGAATACTAAATGGGCCACCTAGGGGACATGTAGTAGACTTAATATAGAATAACAGCATTTTTAAGGCCAGGGGGTGGGCAAAAAAATTTTTCGCGCTTCGCGCCAAATCTTGCCCCCCTGGCTTAATTCCTGTGTACGCGCCTGTAATGTTAGTCTCGAGATTAGCAAAAAAGAAAGGATTAAGCATTAATCCTGATATCCAACGTTCTAAAGTTTACAGCTCTGATAATTTGAAAAAAAATAAAATATATTTTCTTATGTTATCGTTCTTCTGAGAACCGACTGACGTCACGAAACTAGAATAAACATGAGATGTTAAGACGGAACTGTCTCATATGGTCAACCTCCTCTACACAAACTTTTCAAACATCCNACTAGGGGAAATTTCCCGCGCGTTTGTGAGATATGACACCTAGAATGAAGGGGGGGGTGGGGGAGTGATGAAGGGGGAAAAATGTGAAGGTGGAAAGAACGACTTGTTTTGAATTACCTTATAAGTTTTTCTAATTTATTTATTGCTTTTGCCTAATATGTACACTGAACAATGCTTTGATTGATATTAATAAAAAAGTTTGACAAAAACTTTTCCAGGAAAAAGACAAACTTTATAATTATTTTTTCTTTTATAAGATTTTTTATGCACTGCAGTATTTAATCCACAATGAAATTCATAGGAAAATCACTTTAACTTTAAAGACATTGTTTAAATTTCTAATACCATACAGAAGATTATATTAAAATAAAATTAAAGAATTCAAAGCTTAAACTAATCATTCTCAAAAAATAAAGGACGACCCAAAATTATCATCCCAATGATTCAAATTCTGAAACTTTTTTCAAAATGCTTTTAGAAGCTTTTAAAACCATAACTTTTTAAAGTTTGCTCTAGTCGATTGCATACAAATATATGATACACTTGTTAGCCTGTATGATTGAGTGGCTTAGAAACTGCATATGGAACTCCTGGCCTGACTCCTGCCTGAATATTTCAGGCAGTTTCCCACGCAGGCAGTCAGGCATCTGGGCATAAGGATCAGGTTTCCAGGCATTATAATTACATTGGGAACAGATTCAAACAGACACCATGACAGATACACAGATAAATATAAATATCTTGTTGACAAACTCATACACAGCAGTCCCTATCCCGATTGGACACCCCCCAATCATGATAGGGGTTAAAGGAGTAAAGACAGGAACACAAGCCGGGTTTCTTTTCCTCTTTCATTTCTCGCTTTCTCCATGGCATTTAGAAACGGGACAATTTTTTTATTTCTCCGTTGATAAATAAAGTGGCCTTGGTCCAAAAATCATATGTTTTAAAGCCTGTACTTTTTTCAACCTGATTGTGTAAACTTTGACATTTCAAACTTTGATATAATAAAATTCATAGTTTGAATATATAAGGTCTACAACATTGGGTTGTTTAGATATAGGGATTAGAAAATCAGAGTTTGTGGCGCGGCCAAGATTCAAATCCTTTGATAAATAAAGAACTGGAAGGTCAACTCTTGCCGAAATATATTCAGAATATGAAAGAAATTCTCAAAAGTGGTAAAATATAAATGTTGTGATTGTATCAAAAGGAAAAAGGGCGAGGAATAGGATAAGAAGGAAAAGCAAAGGAAGAAATGGATAGAAAAAAAAATTAAGGAAAAAATGAAGGATGAGAGAAATAGGAAAAAAAGGAGGATAAGATAAATAAAAAAAAAAGGAGGATGAGAGAAATAAAGAAAAAAAGGAGGATGAGATGAATAAGAAAAAAAGGAGGATGAGAGAAATATTTAGAAAGGAGTATGAGAGAAATATTTAAAAATGAGGCTGAAAGAAATTTTAAGAAGGGAATTTGAGAGATAGATTAAGAAAGGAATGTGAGAGATAGATTAAGAAAGGAATATGAGAGATAGATTAAGAAAGGAATATGAGAGAAATATTAAAAAAGGAGGATGAGAGATAGATTAAGAAAGGAGGAGATAGATTAAGAAAGGAATATGAGAGAAATATTAAGAAATGAGGATGGAAGAAATATTAAGAAAGTAGGATGGGAGAAATATTACGAAAGGAGGATGGGAGATAGACAAAGAAAGGAGTATGAGAGAAATATTAAAAAAGGAGGATGAGAGATAGATAAAGAAAGGAGGAGATAGATTAAGAAAGGAATATGAGAGATAGATTAAGAAAGGAGGATGAGAGAAATATTAAAAAACGAATATGAGAGTAATATTAAAAAAGGAGGATTAAAAAAGGAGGATGAGAGATAGATAAAGAAAGGAGGAGATAGATTAAGAAAGGAATATGAGAGATAGATTAAGAAAGGAGGATGAGAGAAATTTTAAGAAACGAATATGAGAGTAATATTAAAAAAGGAGGATGAGTATGGAAAGGAGGATGAGAGAAATATTAAGAAAGGAGGATGAGAGAAATATGAAGTCATGAAGTATGGAAAGGAGGATGAGAGAAATATTAAGAAAGGATGATGAGAGAAATATGAAGTATGAAGTATGGAAAGGAGGATGAGAGAAATATTAAGAAAGAAGGATGAGTAGGGAAAGGAGGATGAGAGAAATATTAGGAAAGGAGAATGAGTATGGAAAGAAGGATTATAAAATGATTATGTAGATTAGTCTTGGTGAGTCAATTGTTTTTATCCCTGGGAGTTAATCTATCCTACATTAGTTCTAGTTCTACTCTAGAAACTGGCAACAAGGAAACCAGGATGCAAGGAAACCAGGATGCAAAGAAGCCAGGATGCAAAGAAACCAGGATGCAAAGAAGCCAGGATGCAAAGAAACCAGGATGCAAAGAAGCCAGGATGCAAAGAAACCAGTATGCAAAGAAACCAGGATCCAAGGAAACCAGGATGCAAGGAAACCAGGATGCAAGGAAACCATGATGCAAAGTAAACACGATGCAAAGAAACCAGGATGCATGGAAACAAGGATGCAAAGAAACCAGGATGCAAGGAAACCCGGATGCAAGAGAACCAGGATGCAAGGAAACCAGGATGGAAAAAAAGCAGTAAAATAGGAAACCAGAATTTCAGAAAACAGGATCCAAAAGTAAACCTCCTGGAATTGTAAAGTTTCTCCTAAAACCTCCTGGAATTGTTTTTCATAAACCTCCTGAAATTGTAAAGTTTCTCCATAAACCTTCTGCAATTGTGAAGTTTCTCCATAAACCTCCTGCAATTGTGAAGTTTCTCCATAAACCTCCTGGAATTGCAAAGTTTCTACTAAACCTCCTGGAATTGTAAGTTTCTCCATAAACCTCCCGGAATTGTAAAGTTTCTCCATAAACCTACTGGAATTGTGAAGTTTCTCCATAGACCTCCTGGAATTGTAAAGTTTCTCCTAAAACCTCCTGGAATTGTGAAGTTTTCTCCATAAACTTCCTGGAATTGTATAGTTTCTCCATAAACCTCCTGGAATTGTGAAGTTTGTTCATAAACCTCCTGAAATTTTGAAGTTTCTACATAACCTCCTCGAATTGTAAAGTTTCTCCATAAACCACCTGGAATTGTGAAGTTTGTCCATAAACCTCCTGCAATTTTGAAGTTTCTACATAACCTCCTCGAATTGTAAAGTTTCTTCTAAAACCTTCTGGAATTGTGAAGTTTCTCCATAAACCTCCTGGAATGGGGAAGTTTCTCTAACATTTGAAATACTCCATGTTGGATTTGTGAAGATGTCCATTGCTCACCGGAAACCCGGATATGAATCTGAACCAAGGAACCGGAAACTCTCTTAGTAAAGATTTCAACACCTAGATTTCAGTTTTGAGGATGGGAAGGGTTGTGGAAGATTTCGCCCCTTCACATTATACCCCTTTCTGGGGGTAAAGGCACGTGTACTGGGGCGCGGTAAGGGGGTATGAACAAAACAATTAGTGAACTGAATTGAATAATGTAAGAATATATCCGGGGGGGATGCTATCATTAGGTGTACTAGGGTTTAGTAATATATTAGAGAATATGAATACTCATAATCAATATTTTCCCCAAGCTAAAAACAATCAACGTATAATGCTGATACACTTTTTTTCATAAAAAATAGATTGAAAAGTGTTGTTTCGGAATGAAGAACACTCGTTGAATTTCGGATTATCCCTAATTCTAGTTCCTAAACACTAGCAAACTATTTCCGTAATTTTACTCCAAGATGATCCTCTGGCTAATTAGGACTTCAGCTGTCATGGTGGCTATTTCCGTTGATGTAATTTATAGATTTTTTAATCTCCTTGAATCGATTTCATCCTTCTTCGTGTTCTTTGCATTTGTGCGTGCCTTATTTTTTCTTTTCTTACTTATTTCGTTTTTTTATATTTGTATTTCACTTTATCTATTTGGTGTTCTTAATGGTTTCTTTCCCTTGTCTTTTTTCTCGATCCATTTTGTACTTAAGTCAGAACTTTGTTTTGGGATTCTCTGGATTAAGCATTGATCTCCATCTCATGCAGACTTGCGAAATATTTTATTTCCTCTTCGATATCCCGTTATGGGCAACGGGCATGACCTGCTTGGATAACTTAGGGATTGCATAGCCATTTTAAAAGTGTCCACATTAGATATCGAAACCAATCGTTCAAGATATGCAATACTAAAAATAGAAAAGGGGATAGGGATTGAAAATAAGAGGGCCTGCCTCCAGCTTTAAAGTCGGGAGGGAGGAGTGAGGGCCGGGGGGGGGGGGGGGGGGGGGGGGGGGGGGGGGGGGGGGGGGGGGGGGGGGGGGGGGGGTAGGTTTCATCACATGCAGATACATACACAAGGGAATATATCGTCGATAACCCTCACTTACGTCGTACATATTATACCCTTATATAAAAATTGGAAAGGGACGCATGTGGGTACATCTCTATGTATCCACTTAATAAGCTATCTATCTATCCAGCAATGTTTTCTCACGACTAATCAAGTTTGCCATGCACTTCTCAATACTGCTGGGGAGCTAGAGTACATAAAACCACTAAGAGGTGCTAGAGTTGTTATATAATTTCTTAATTTTATTTTCAACTTTTATGTTGTATGCATACTTTGCTTTTTATTTGATATTCCGCATGGAATTGAATTCTACACTAAATCTTTTTGCAAAAAAAAACCAATTCTGCGTTCTTTCCTATTTTTGAAAGTAGAACGCGTAAATATAACACGACTTTAGAAAGTGAAGATGGCATACAAAGAATGGGCGACCTAACCGTGTACGGTGTGACCGAGTTATATTCTTTGAATTTTTTAGCCGACATTGAAAATTTATTATTATTAGTTCTGTTGTTTTTTTACTGATTTTTCGAAAGCTTAGAAAATTTTGCCAGTTTCTGCCCCTTTAGATAAATATATCCCCTGAACTATGTGTATACTCCAAGAATAGATATGCTGCAACATATTTGAAATATGGAAGAAATTAACAAACCTTTTAATAAAATTGGCTCCAGTGCGTGGGGAGTCGAGAGGTTTTAGATCTTGGAATGGAGGGGGAAGGAGGTGTTAAGACAGGTTGGAAAAAGTTATCTTCTAAATGAATGTATATTTCCTCCCCTTGGTTGGGATCTGGGAGTTTGGGGAATTTTAGATGTACTAGAGATCCGTGAGTCTTAGAAAATGTTAGATTATTTTATGAGTTTCCATCTTTGTTGTGCAAAATGTAAATTAAAAATAAAAATAAAAGAAAATTTGGCACGCTTCAAAATAAATACACTTGGAGAATTTTTAACATCACTGCTGACAGTACAATTCAATAAGATGACGAGCATTTTTTTGTGATGAAAAAATATATCACTTTAAGTTTAAAATTTTTTACAATGTCTCATGTTAGTCGTGTCTGAAATTCTTAACAACCTCCCTTGTTTTTCTTTCATAAGTTTGCAATTAGAAAACTAATAACACGACATATATTCACGAAGTTGATGTAAAAATCTGAAACAACTTTTAATACATCGTCTTACATTTACCTGGATTTGCTTAATATTATCGTTAGATGTCACCCTGATACCTGTTTATCTATCTATCTACATCAGGTACTGTATCTATCTATCATTATATCAAGCTCTCTCACTTCTCTTACCTTTCTTCTCCAACTCCCTCTCTTCACAATTAACTTCATTTTTGAATTGTGTCTGAACGAAATCCTGGTGTTAAATAAATCTGGTCAAATGTAATTTGTGTCTTCCTCTTTTATTTCAACCCATCCGGAGNATTACATAGTTCTTTAAAGCTTTTTAAATTCATTCAGCCCTCAACCCCTTGTACGTAAACCCTCCAAAACGCGAATCCACTGAAACCACCGGTTCCAGAAAACCCTCCGTTGCAGCTTTATTCCATTTCCTCTCTTTGTTTCCCTGTTTTCCCATTATATTAGTTCTTCATGTTTCCTACTCTGCCTATTTGAATAGGAATCCCATTATATAATACTAGGACAGATTGAACATGTAATAGTTTAGAGAATATTCAATATATATACTTGTCAACCCTTACTAGACCAAGCATCCAACCATCCAAATATCCAACTATCCAACTATCCAACTATCCAACTATCCAACTATCCAACTATCCAACTATCCAACCATCCAACTATCCAACTCTATCCAACTATCCAACTATCCAACTATCCAACTATCCAACTATCCAACTATCCAACTATCCATCTATCCATCTATCCAACTATCCAACCATCCAACCATGCAACTATCCAACTATCCAGCTATCAAACTATCCAATTATCAAACTATCAAACCATCCAACTATCCAATTATCCAACCATCCAACTATCCAACCATCCAACCATCCAACTATCCAACCATCCAACTATCCAATTATCCAACTATCCAACCATCCAAACATCAAACCATCCAACCATTTAAACACCAACCTCGTAAACATAGAACCAATCAATGTTTTAACAATCCAACCTTTTAGCTGTATTCTATCAATCAATTAGCCATCCGACTATCCAACCATCCAGCTTCCGAACATTCAATGATCTTGACAACCAGCCATTCAACCAACCAGCTGTCCAACCATTTAGACATCCAAACACTCAGCCTCCCAGCGAATAGACCATTCTATCATCAAATCATTCAACCATCCAACCAGCCAACTATTTAGCTCGACAACCATCAAATTATCTAACCATCCAACCATCCACCATCTAATTATCTAACCATCCAACCATCTAATCATTTTACAATTAAAACAAGATTAGCTACGTGGTCAAACAGTCGTACCGATATTTTTGCATAAATTTGGCCTTTTTCCTGAAGTCTCTCTATATAGTGGATCGTGTCACAATGTCATTGTACCAAAAGTTGACCTAATCAAATTTTGGTTAACAATATATTGTGAAAAGAAGATATGTATTTGTTTCAAAATTCAATAATGTTTTGAATTTAGAAATTCTAAAAAGAAATTGAAGAATCCCTGTCAATTGACCAATGGTATTGCATTCAACTTTTGTTCCAAACTCTTAAATATCTAAATGTCCAATACAAATAATCTCAAAGATTTGTAAGAATGTTCAGTTTGCAATTGCAAACTTTGTTGCAGTTATATAACTTAAAGGGATCATTCTCAAAACTTTTTGTAATTTCTAAACTTAAAGCGACAATACTCAAACCATGTTTTGTGATTCTGAGACGAAGTTTTCATAGTCTATTTCTAACTTTGTTCCGATACAAATATATACATTTTCATAAAGGAACTTTTGACGAATTTTGATTTACAGCTCTCATTTGTAAAGTAGCTTTTTAAAATTTTCCTAATCTAATTCATAATCTGAATTTTGAAGCTAAAGTTTTTTGAAACTTTGCTTGAACTTTGCTCAAAAATGAAAAAATTAAACATGACACTTTTACTATATAAATATATATATATATAGATATATATTGGAAGGTACTTGATTTTTTACACATTGTTCTTTTATTATAGTCTTCTTAAACATTACAACCCTTTACTTTATCGAACTATCAATTTCACCCTTCAATATATATATTTCTTTCTCAATACAATATTTCTAGCTGTAAATATATATATCTCTATATGATTACATATCTGGCTATCTATCGTTCTATCTGCCCTGTGTCTTGATATATGTTTATCTATCTATTTGATAAAGTTTTGAATAGAATGTGAAGACAAATAACTACGTTATTGAATATAAATGCTGAAGGTTTTTATATTCACTTCGGGTTTCTAAACCATAGATAGACATAGTTTACAGATATACATAGTTTACAGTTTACAGATATACATAGTTTACAGATATACATAGTTTACAGATATACATAGTTTACAGATATACATAGTTTACAGCTAGACATACATAGTTTACAGATATACATAGTTTACAGATATACATAGTTTACAGATATACATAGTTTACAGATATAAATAGTTTACAGATATACATAGTTTACAGGTATACACAGTTTACAGATATACATAGTTTACAGCTAGATATACATAGTTTACAGATAGACATGGTTTACAGATATACCTAGTTTACAGATATACATAGTTTACTGATATACATAGTTTACAGATATATACTTAGTTTACTGATATACAAAGTTTACAGATATACATAGTTTACAGATTTACTTAGTTTACAGATAAACATAGTTTACAGATATACATAGTTTAAAGATATACATAGTTTACTGATATACATAGTTTACAGATAAACGTAGTTTACAGATATACATAGTTTACAGATATACATAGTTTACAGATAGACATAGTTTACAGATTTACATAGTTTACAGGTATACATAGTTTACAGATATACATAGTTTACAGCTAGATATACATAGTTTACAGATAGTCATGGTTTACAGATATACCTAGTTTACAGATATACATAGTTTACTGATATACATAGATTACAGATATACATAGTTTACTGATATACATACATAGTTTACAGATATATTCTTAGTTTACTGATATACAAAGTTTACAGATATACATAGTTTACAGATATACATAGTTTACAGATAAACATAGTTTACAGATATACATAGTATACAGATATACACAATTTACTGATATCCATAGTTTACTGATATACATAGTTTACAGATATACATAGTTTACAGAAAATCATAATTTACAGATATACATAGTTTACAGATATACATAGTTTACTGATATACATAGTTTATAGATATCCATAGTTTGCAGATATACATAGTTTACTGATGTGCATAGTATACAGATATACATAGTTTACAGATATAAATAGTTTACTGATATACATAGTTTACAGATATATACTTAGTTTACTGATATACAAAGTTTACAGATATACATAGTTTACAGATATACATAGTTTACTGATATACATAGTTTACAGATATATATAGTTTACAGATATACATAGTTTACAGATAGACATAGTTTATACATAATTTGCAGATAAACATAGTTTACAGATATACCTACATTTTCCATAGTTTACAGATATACATAGTTTACTTATATATATATAGTTTACAGATATACCTACATATGCCATTGTTTACAGATAGACATATTTTACAGATAGACATAGTTTACAGAAAGACATGGTTTACAGACAGACATAGTTTACGGAATACAGATAGAAATTTTTTACAAAGAGAAAAGGTTTAGGTATAAACATAGTTTAAAGACAAAAAAAAGACAATAACAGATAAAAAGTTCACAGACATAGCTTACAAAAGTTTACTTGAAGCAAGCAGAACTTTTAGGACTATTGTTGCATATTCAACTACAAAATCTAAGTTTCTGTTATACAACAATTTATAACTATGCTCTAAATGTCCTAATTCAATTTTATTATTCAGCATGGGAGCCATTTTTTTTACATTTCTGCTGATATGAGTTTAATGATTCGAAGCTTGATGCATTTTTACACTTTTCTCGCAAAATCTTAAAATTAAATCTTACATAAATGTTATTTTATGATTTATTAAATTAAACTTTATCTTAAAGTAGGCGCCAAGGAGCACGTTGAGAGGTTGGGGGCAAAAAATTGAAATCTTTGTCTAAAGGGACAAAAAGGTCTGATCCGAATGAACCAATGTCAATTCTTTTCCCACCAAAATCAAAACATTCAAATTCAGAATTTGAAACGTAAGACTGACGAGAGTAAACTTATTTCGACAAGGGTCAAAAATGTCAAGTTTTAGTTCCAATATAATATCTTTTATTTTATTTTTTACTAATTTTATCAACATCTGCCGAACAACTGTTTCTTGAATTGTTTTAATTTTTAACGTTACAAACACTATTTTAAGAATATTGCATACATTAGGCAACTAGCTGTTCTAGAACAAATCTAGATTTTTTTTATTTTAAAATCAAATTTAACTTTGATTGATATCAGTCAAGACAGTAGAATTGCATTAAGTTTAAACAGAGACAAAATATTTATCTTATATTAAATACATACAGAACGTTTCGTTATTGAACAAAATTGCCGGGGTTGTTCCTGGGTCCAGGCAATCCCACCCATCAGCACTACCTCTACAATACATACACATTTTGATTGCGCCAGGAGCTGTCTGGTTAGTCCGTCTAGGGGTTGTTCTATTAATGATCCCGTGATAAAAGCGTGCACCCGGGTTCACTGCCGGTCATACCAACCATTTCTTGAGGTCATCATCCTCGACCCACTTTATACAGTATACACTAAATACTCAATACAAACTACATACTGTATATATCTATATACAGTATACACTCAATACTCAATACAAACTACGAACTGTATATATCTATATACAGTACACTCAATACTCAATACAAACTACATACTGTATATATCTATGTACAGTATACACTCAATACTCAATACAAACTACATACTGTATATATCTATATACAGTATACACTCAATACTCAATACAAACTACATACTGTATATATCTATATACAGTATACACTCAATACTCAATACAAACTACATACTGTATATATCTATATACAGTATACACTCAATACTCAATACAAACTACATACTGTATATATCTATAATCAACCTAAAGATTTTTTGTTTCTTAATTAATACTTCATTTACCAATTTTACGATACTTTTGACTGTCCACTCTCCACTAAACCCCACTATTTATTAGGTTAGAAAAATTATATTAAGTTATTCGCAAAATACTTAATCTTAAAAATCTCTTTTTCTATTTTTACCATCTCTTAAGGGGAAGTTCTATGCAATGTCTAGTTATGTCATACAGAAACGTCCGAATAAAGACATACATTTATAGGTTGAGCTTTCTGTGGGAGAAATTTCTTACCGAAGGTTTAAATTCACTAGACTTTTAGGGCACTTCGCGCCCTTCCTCGATTTTATATTTTAATTGTGGCTTTATCTGTGAGCATCTTCTTTTTGTACAGCATAAAACAACAACAAAAGTTCGCGGATTTTTTCAAATTTTACAAAAATCAGAAGCATTTTATTGGATACTACTTTTTGTTATTCTGAGCATCTATAAACCTACCCTGGGGTCATGTGAGGTCCCACACTCCACAACATTTGGACTCAATCCATTCAGCCGTTCTGACGTTTATTGTATACAGACAGACAGACAAGCAAAGTATATATATAGATGATTCATACGTATTTTTACGAAGAAAAAGGTAAGTGTTTCTTCATAGTTAATTCTAACAATGCATTAATCGTTTATGGTTCAAAACACTAAGTTTCAGAATCATTACCGTGACTGCATGGACCAGAAAAACTTCTCAATTTATGTGCTTTATATATAAATATAGTATAAAATTGCCTCATTTCGTCCTTATTATTTTTATTAGTGAAACACTACACTTTTTCCTGTAATATTGTACTTGCTGAAAATTCCACTTTTTGGACATCCTTACATCCTTTCCTTTGTTTCCAATGATATATGTTTGAAAGGTTGAAGGGGGGTACGGAGGGGGTAGGGGGGTTGGTGCCCCTCTGAGAGACAATGTGCCCTGAGTCCAGAGCTCTGCTGCAGTTCCCACAATTAATATGCTCTCCTACAACTGTCAAGTTCAGGGGTAAACGAGAATAAAATTATCATAAATTTTATTTAAAAATTGTCTTATTATTTATATAAATATTGGTTTCAATAGTTTTTTGTTTTATTGTTCGAGTTGTTTAGTGAAGTATATTTTGACTTGCGTACGGGTGACCTGAAAACCTGGGAACGTATACTATTATTATTCTCCGGCCTACGCAACACCTGCGTCAAAAATGTCGAAATTTTGACAATTTTTGAGTTTCTTGCATTCCTAGCCCGCCAGTTATAAGAATGATGATTTTTTAAGCACATTTTTAATTTTTGTTGGTATTTAGGATTAATAAAAATAATCGTTTCTTCGGTTTACGTTAGAAATCGGCATGCTTTACAAACGAGGCCTTTAATGTCTTTACTTAAAAAGAACTTCAATATTTTTTATGTTTGTTAGGAATTAGTTAAATTATGTATTGTAAAAATCCTCTGCTGTTCTAATACAGCTATTATTTACACTTCACTTCAAACTAAAGCAAGTTGCAACTAAAATTGAAATCTTAAATGCTTTAAACACATCTTCTCTTTTTACAGAGCTCTTGTGAAGAATGTTTCGAATTTTCAATGTGCTAAAAGTTCAAACTCGAGGAGCTAAGAGGTTGCAAAGATGTTCCAGTAATGTGGCCTAAAGGAATTGAGTCTTTGCCACAAACTCGGATTTTTAAAAAACAATTTCTTTAAAATCAAATGTCGTAGACCTTAGATATTTCAAACTATGAATTCTGATTGATCAAACAATGTAAGTTTGAAATATTTAAGGTATGCATGATCTGGTTGTTGAGATATAGGTTTCATAAAAATGAGATTTGTGGCAAAAACTCAATTCCTTTGACCTACTCCTTTATCTGGTTCAGTGTGGCTTACGGAGGTGTATTCACTCAGCACCTTACTTGTTAAATAAAGAGAATTAAACATGCTGAAAATATAAGTTCCTTCTCTCACCATCCTTTACCCACCATCTCTATACAATGTGCAGTGTGTATTTCATTTAAACAAATATACAACTCTTACATCTGAGTATACAGGGTGATCATAAAGAATATTTGAATAACATAAAAAAGGAAGGATTTTTTTTTCTTAATTCTAGCTCATTTTTAAATCAAATATATATTACTGCGGAGTTTGTATACTAATAAATGTATGTAAAGCTAGAAACCTATTTAAAACATGATAAGCCATTGTAAACTAATTCCGGTTTAAATTGTTCATTTCGTTTGGTAATGGTACATTATTAATTAATTATCATGTTTACAATTTCTTGTTTTATTTAAAAATCTTTTAACTAAATTTAGACTCAATCCTATCAAGGGGCGTATTCAGAAATTTTTCCGGGGGGGGGCTCTAAAAATTTCAAAAGAAATTTCGTTTATTAGTGAAAATATAATTTTTTAATGATGCTGTGATTATTGATTTAGTTAGCTGTGATGGAGTTAAGGCATAAATTTATAAAGTTAAAAAGTTAAAGTTAGTGTTTGGACTGAATACGCCTTTGACCCTACCGTAAGTTTTCCCGCCCCCCTGTCCATGAAAAGTTGTCATTCTCCAAACCTTAAACCAATATTTAAGGTTAGACTGCAGGGGGATATTTCTGGACTAAATTTCGCGGAGAAGACAGGCTACGGGGCCAAACGCTGAATGTATCCAAAATTATTATTTTTCGTTTCTATATGCATGCTATTCTTCAAGGTTTCACCCTTGTTAGTGAATTGTTCATACATAATGTCACAATATTTTCGCTAGAAAAATACTCGAAGTTGTACTCGACGAGTTGGTAATCAATTCTTATAGGTCGAAATTGAGTTTTTGTGCATTTACATTTTCTATCTTTGTTCGTCAGATGTCACACTTATTTAGCTTAAATAAATATTTCTCTTTTTCAAAATTAATTTTTACTTTAATACAAAGAAGATTTAAAATACATAGATAGAAAAATAGTTGAATATATCTCTCTATTTATATATTGTTTAATATATCTGATTGGTTCTGAATAGTGCATACACATACAGAAGGACAGGAAGGGGTAAAGACTAAGCGAAGCTAATCGATGAAAGGTTTTTTTATTGAGTAGTTTATTTACATAATACACATCACCCATAGTCAGGTTTCCATATCTATATCTAATACAGGGTGAGTTATCAAACTTCTTAATGCACTTTTAGATTGAAGATAGTGCTATTTAACATAGTTTAAAATTACAGTAATGTAAGAACTTCAATTATTTATTCTTTAATTTTTCCTTTTAAAAAAATTATGTGTTGCAAATTGCAATCTACTTAAAATTTTCGTTCTCTCTTTTTTACTTATTAAGGATTATGCATATTAAAGAGAAGAATATTTTCATCCTCCCATTTGTCTCACAACAACAACAAAAATCATTGTTGAAATCAAGGTAAATTTTAGGGTAGACATATTTGCAAAATATCGTTAAAAAATATAAAAAGTCAGTTATCAAGTAACTTGAGTTTTATCTGTTGATATCCTTATCAACATGTTTGATGAAGTTTTGTTGTTTTACAAGGATATGCTTTTATTTATTTTTTCATTTTTTTCATAGTTGTCGAAAAGGAATTGAGTCTGTGCCACAAACTCTGATTTTCTAATCAACATATATTTGGATTCCAACGCCGTAAACCTTTGACGTTTCAAACTATGACTTCCGTTAGATCAAATAATATAAGTTTGAAATATCAAAGGTTTACGACATTGGGTTCCAAAGATAAAGAGATTAAAAAATCTGAGTTTGTGACAAAGACTCAATTCCTTTGTATATAATTTTTTTTATGAAAACTCGTTACAGTGTGCGTATAAAGCATACACACAGAGTAAAAAATGTCTGCCTGCAGTACGGTGACAATGCAAGAAATAAAAACTAGTTTGGAGTATATTGCTCTCTATATAATTTCTGCTCTATGGGCATACTACATACATATTGTACAGATGCATAAACAGTTCTATTTATATTTATATTTTTTGTATTAAACAATTTATTGAAAACTCATGATGACATGATACAAATGTGTAAACTATAATTTTTAACTTAGCTCTCCGTAAAAGTGTATAATTAAAGCTTTTTGACGCTTAAACTTAAACATATACTGTACTATATCTATTAGCGCGGTAATTAGATATTTATTAACTTCGAATATTGAAAAATTAATTAAATTTTGAAATATAAACGTTCTAGGGCAGATTTAAGGCTGATTTAAGCCCGCACTATAAATTTTTGGAAGTGAAAAATTATCCGATTTTATGGGTATGTAAGCGTAATTTTAAGTGACCCTTCATGCAAAGATGGCAATGCCCAATTCACATCGGTACCCTTTAAAACCTTTATCTGATCAATATCAAATCTGAGTTCGTTTCCCTTATGTCCATTTAACAGTCCAAAATTTTATTTTGAATAATCTTTTTTGTTTCTTTATTTTCTTGTGATTTTTAACAAAAAAAAGTCAACCCAGACCGAAATATATTTTCAATAAATGTGGAACTAACATCTACTTTTTTACTCTACAGAGGTTTGGTCCATCACCATCACCGAATTTAAACTTATCAATATTGTTGAAGATATTGTCGTTTTTCTAGATTAAAAGTGTTTTGATTCTGATAATTCTAAGATGTATGCAGGAGGCTCAAGTCACTTTTGTAACGAAACAACAATTGAAAATAAATACATTTCAAAATCATAAACATCGATTTACAATTATGCTTGATCAGACAAAGATGTTAAGGGAACCATTTTAAATCGGGTATTACGCATTTAATTTACGCACACAGCCCTTTAAACACCTTGGTTTGGTCTTGCATAAAAGCGTCAATAGTTTTTATACTTAATTGTTAAAAACAACTAATTATCTAATAATAAAAAACTAACTAATTTTAATGTCTTTTTCTGCCTAATTTACACTGAAGACGTAATTTCCATTTGTTACCTAAACTTTTGTCTGATCAAGGATGACAAACCAATTTTTTTTCTAATTAACACATGGTAGATATGTTTCATTAAAAAAAGCAAAAAAACTGTTTTGTTTTTAATTTTAAATGCATAAAAAAAAGTTGTCACTTATTAATTTTAATGAATACTAGTTAACAATTAAAAATATTTCGTAGAATTATAAACATGTGTGTTGGTGAAGGGGGGGGTGGAGAAGTGTTAAATTTAAAACAATATTCGTATTCTTTAAAATCTTGAAGTCTTCATAAAAATGACAAGTAAAGCTTTAGATATCTTTATTTAAAGTGTTTGTACGGGGTTTCAAAAATACTTTAACATGAATAACGGACGCAGTCATTAATTGTTACAAATTAACTACAGCTAAACTATGATCTCCTTGCAAAATTTTTTTTTACTGGTGAATACTTTTTATTTTTGGTGCAGAATGTGACAGTAGTCACATGTGTTTTAACTTTATTCGATATTACATATCTAAATTCATATTCGAACACGAGCTAGAGTAAATAGGAAGATATATATATATATATTTATTTATATATTTACTCCGGCCATATGTAGCAACTGATAACCTATACACTGTAGAGTTTATGGCATCAACATGATAAAAACGTTTGGCATGATAATATGTCAATTTTCAGGTTTTTATTCTGTTTGAGGTTATTCAAACTTTACTTTGATCATTTTTCAATCATCATCTTTTTTATTTAGAAAGTTGTCTCAATGACAAATCATTTTAAAGATGAAAGAATATGTAAATAGAAGGGATTAGTATGCCTTTGCACACTGAAAAGGGTTGTAGTTTTATATTTTATTTGCTTAAATTACTCAGCAAAAAACTAATATAAAGAGTAATCTTTGTTTGAATTTTCTTTTCTTTTTTATTTTGATGTAGTCTTAATATAAGATATCAATCCTTTTTTTGGGCAAAATCTTACAATTAAACCAAGTGAGGAAAGCTCTACAAAAGGTTTTCACACGGCATGCCTTTTCAAGCTTTTAGAGCCTGTATTTTTTTCTTAAAATATTATATAACCCAAACTTGCATCCCCCCCTCATTCTCTATGCAGCGCCTCTTGCTTTTACAATGGGTTTTACCATTTACATTTTAAAGTAATTTATTAATACTGACTTTATAATAAATATTTAGGTAGATTTAAAAATAGCGCTTTATTACCTACGGAATATCATTGCATAGTAATTAAATCAGTCACTTAAAGTTTTCATACATTTTTATGTGTAAAAAAAAACAGGTAAAACTAGCAACGTTTTTTTGCATTAATGCATTGTGTCTCCAAACTTTTGAGAATCCTTTCTTAAGACTGAAAATATTGGCCTTAAAATTGATTCTTTGCCAACTCTTCCTTTAAGATGGAGCCCTGGTCTGGTATGCTTGCTTGCTATATATTGCCTGGTGCAGAGGCCTGGAATTGGCTAGAAATGCACCAGTACTTCTCTAGTTCTCTAGTTCTAGTCGTTTCATACTTTTTATTTCTCTCGTAATATCCTTCATGTGTCGCGGTCTAGCTCTTTGTGCTCTCCAGCCTACCCGGAGTAACTTCTGAACCTCATTTATTCTTTAGCATTAGTTTTCAGAATTAGAAACATTTGTTCCAAATATTTTTCAAGTTTTCTATATTAGACGTTATCAAACTGGTCCACGGAGGTTGGGTGATCAATGGAGAATAGATAGATAGATAGTTGAGGGGCGGAGCTTAATCCAGGCCGGGCCGGCAGGCACTCACGAAGCAACCTGCCCCTCCAGGTTTGGGTGCGCTCCTGCCCAGGTTCGGAGGTAGGTTTCCGACCCTTCACGACTCCTGCCGGAGGAGGGAAGGGGCCGCAAACCTCCTGAAAACCTGGCCCTAGAGACCTGAACCCAGAGATTTAGTCTCATTCAGTAACAAGTGGGACGCTCAGTCTACAGGACGGAGACTCATTAGTACCTCCGGGACATCATCTCCGCTCAATCGGAGTTCCCATCTCTTATCATCACTCCGGGAGTACTTTGAACATTTCAAAAAATAATCGTAGCCTTAATTATCCAACATTAACATAAACACTAAAAAACCAGTTTGTTCACAGGAGAAAATAAAAAAAATCATTCACATTTTCTGGACATGAAAAAGTGATCTAAGAATGCTTGAATCACTGTCAGAGGGCGTTCCCAGGTCTCTGCCCCACCCTACCTACCTAAACATGGCAGGCCTTCCTCCTGTCTTTAACCACATGATGGGGAAGATCTGGGGCCTTAATCTACAGAGGAGCCAGCTTCATCAAGATCAGGAGGAGGATACTAAACAAGGTTGGTTTGAACTTTTTGCAACGCCGGAGAAAAAAAATTATTTATGCTTTAGAACAACATGGATAATCATTATGCTTTAGAACAACATGGATAATCATTATGCTTTAGAACAACATGGATAATCATTATGAGAAAATTAATCTTTTTGTTGTTTGCGTCGACAAAAGAACTGGTTTTGGAATAACAATGGTTGATGGCCTGACACTTTACTTAGCTCTTAATTAACGTAAATAGTTCTGATTCAGTTTTAGTAATATTTTTTAAAATGTCCACTTGCAAAATTAGAAAAGGTTAGTTTACACAGTAAAAAATTTAAAATTATCAAGGATATTTTTGGGTCAATATATTGGATATCAGTTTTTAATAATCACAAAACAATATATGATTTAGATCGGTGCAAAGTTAAGTTTGATAATTCAAAAAAAGGGGGAACGGCTTTTAGATATAACAGAGTTTTTCCTCTCTAAACACTGAAAGATTTAAATTTCTGTAGTTTTAAGAATTTGAAAAATCAAGATTCTTGTGAATTTTTGTGTGAACAAATATTTAGGATAAGGCTGTCACAGGCAGTACTAAAGATAAAAGTTAGTTTGGACAACGTTTTGAAATAATTTGACATTGCCGATACGTACGTTTATGTTTTCGACAATTTTGTACAGTACCTTAAAGTACTATAAACACATACTATATTATGATTAAATTTTTTCGTTTTCTTTTTTATATTAAAATTCCTTTCATCACTATACGCTCACCTAATTAACCCACCATGGATAATCCTGACAAAGCTTTTCAAAGTTTTAATTATGGATGAAGAAAAATATTAAAACTTTCCAATGTTGATTTTACTTTCTCTTGAATCTTTCTTCATTTAGTGAAATCTTTCTAGTTGTTGAAGGTTCACCTGGAGCTATTAGTTGGAACAACAACTTTGTTTTCTTTACTCAGGATACAGGGAGACACAGGGTACAGGATACATTGTACAGGGTAGAGGATACAGGCTTACACAGGGTACAGGATACATTGTACAGGGTAGAGGAGACAGGGAGACACAGGGTACAGGATACATTGTACAGGGTAGAGGATACAGGGAAACACAGGGTACATGATTACAGGGAGACATAGGGCGCAGGGTACAGGGATATACAGGGTACAGGATACAGGTAGACATATTGCACAAGGTACAGGGAGATACATGGTACAGGGTACAGAATTCAAGGAGATACATGAAGATACAGGGTAGAGGATACAGGGAGATACAGAAAAGAGCATACAGTGAGATATAAATTAGAGGACACAGAGAGAAACAGAGTATATAATATACAAAGTAGAGTGAGGAACAGGAAAGAACAGGGTTCAGGATACAGAGAGGTGTTCTTAAGAGTTTTTATATAAATTATTTTCCTCAGTAAACATTTATTTATTCAGAGACATAAATTTGAGCCTAACAGTACACTGCATAGATATCTACAAAATCGATTTTTGAAAATTTATTTAGTATTTTGATTTTCAACTTAACGTAGCTTAGGTTATGAACTTATGATTTGTCCTTACTTCTTGCACACAAAAAGAAAACTGACTTAAATACATTCAAGACGTTTTTTTCTCCCAATAATTGGTGAGCGCTTTCGTCAAAATTAGTTTTTTGTTAACCCTCACCACTCCGACAGACCTCCCCCCCCCCATGGCTGGTAAAAGAGCATATGTGGTTGTAACGTAAGCTATGATTGTTATCAAGGGCTAATTAGTCCGGATTATTATATCATACAACGCACTCGCAGTAGCATTTATTCAATGTTTACAGGGGAAGTTGGGGGGGGGGGGGGCAGTTTAAATAAAATTAGATACTTTTTTTGTGTGTGAGAAATCTTAAACTTTTGAGTTTGTAGAGTTTGACTGATGAACTAACAAAGCAGACCCAGTTTAGAGAAATATATGACTGTTGGTTGAAAAGTATACTCTATTCTGATACAGACAGCAGCTAGAGATCTTATCATTGAAATCTATCCGATACTAGGGCAGAGAAGGGTTACAGGGGATAATGAGTGAACAGAGAAACGGAAGGGGAGAGAGGGGTTATAATAAATAAGAGGATGAATTATGGTGGGCTTTAGCTAGGAAATTTCTAGAATTGAGTAATATGTAACAAGCTTTCATCATTTTCTTATTCTGACCTTTTTCTTCATCATGATGTTATGGGTTGTATTTCTTGGTTCTTTCGATTTTTAATATATCACTTTTCCAGTATATTTGTTATCTATTACCTCGCTTTCATGTTCTTTACATCAGTATCTTGGATTTCCTACTTTCCTGTCATGTCTTTATCATCTATGTTTTCCTCCTGTCCTTCTTTTCTTTTCATCTATTTCATTTTTTGGGTTTGTTAATTTCCTGTCATCAATTCCGTTACCCATCTTCTTCCTGTTCCTATCCTTCTTTTTTCAATTCGTATTCAGTAATTTTTTTTCTGCTTTTCTCTTAAATTCTTCTCATAAATTTCTTTTTTTGAACCCCCCTTCCGTCACCCCCTGGTATCTAGGTATATCCTGTATCCTGCACTAGGACACCATACAACGGAAGTTTGAAATTCGATCTTCTATCATTAAACCTTGCTCCCGTCCTGACCTAGGTATATAGATACCTTCCAAGCCAATTAGCTTGTAAACCCATAAAATCTTGGAAACCCTCCCTTGCTCCCCCCCCCCCTTCCGGAGGGAGTGCTGCTACTAGAGCTCAATGCACTGACCAACACGACCCCTCTTTTCTCCTATTTTACGTTTCTTCTTGTCGATTGTAAAGTAATAAAAGATTTTTTATTGAGACCGATTTCAAATTTGGTTTTTGTTTTGGTGGGAAACTCCACTTGATTCAGCAATAAACCGGTGAGCCACATTTGTCATTGGTCAATGAAGCATACCCTGTCCGAGACAACAATTAATTAAGGCTTAACTTCTTGCGGGATTGGTCAATTAAACCATACCTGCTTGGAATCCGATCCTCTCATTGGTCTATTGAACCATACCTGCCCGTAAATCTGGTTTCTGATTGGCTGGCTCGAACTTACCTGGAGAATTGGTATTGCTCCGTGATTGGCTGTATCCCCCCGGACTGTACCGGACCTTCAGGTATATCCCTGGCTCAGGTTGATATCTCGGAATTTACTCTGGATCGGAGGATGTTTGTTAAACCTCGGTATATAGGTATACATTCATACACGGAGCAAGGATCGGGAATATAAAATCCTCCAAACCTACGGAAACTGGGGAGATGGAAATTATGGGAGGGGGTCATGGTATCTCTGCGCTAACTTTTTTATTTGGATTTAATTTAAGATATATATGTGACTACTGTCTAATGCACATGTTTATAATACATTCATTCCTTTTCATAATTTCAACTTTTGACAAGCTCAGAATTTATTCTTCTTGATGAGAAGTGAAGGAAGGTGCAAAGTCCAAAAATGATTTATTTTGCTTCAAATTTATAAATATTACAGATTTAAAGCAGTTTATTAAACCTTCAGATATACATCTAATTCTAGGAATCTATAAAGGACAAAGGGTGTTGCGCAGTTAAAAATAAACATTATTGATGTTTTTCAATATTGAAAAATCTATCTTTATACCTTTAATGGTTTGAGGTTCCTATAGAGAAGAATCTATTTTGCATTGTAATGGTTTGTATTTATTACAGCAGGGTTCATTTAACAATTTTATACTTCAATCACGTGCTTCAAAACACAAACTTAAAAGCATGAAAAATAAACAGTTTCGTTTTATGAATAACAAATAAAACAAGGTAAATTATATTTATTTTTATGAATTTTAGATTCAAAATATATTAATCGTAATTTTGAATTAAAACTGAAAAATTGATTTTAATTTGGCAAGCTTTGATTAAGACAAAAACGTTTATCTAAAAATCAAATATGTTTGTATCCGAGGTTATGATGAGTTTTCAAGGTTGTTTTAAATTAAGATTTTAATTAAAAGCTCTGTTAAATGTTTCTTTAAAATATACGGGCTGTACTTTTTGAAATGCTTGGATTTGATAATCATTTCGCTTATGAGTGTCATAATTAATTGTTAAAGAAAGAATAAGCAATTCAGAAATTTGTACAAAATAGCTTCATAACCAAAGAGAGACTTTAATTAAACAATCTTTCTTATCACATTTAACTGAAAGAGGGGGGGAGGGCAATGATTTTCATTATATGAAGAACTGAATAAACATTACACCTCTTCTTAAACCGTTAATAAACACACTAAAGGATTAGGGGCCCCAAAATGACCAAGAGAGAGCCCCAAAATGGCCCCATAGTTCAAAACAGGGCAAGGGAGCTCTATAATGATAAAAGATAAGGGTTCATTGACGTTTCTAGTTTGCTATCAGACTTTTAAAAAATCCATTTAATCATTTTGGTGTAACTTTTTTTTCATTCTTATTTTTGTTGAAACTTTGCACGGTTTTAATGTAGAAATAAGAATATTTTTTCCTCCTCAACACACTAAAAATAATTTTATATATCCATTTAGATTAAGCTATAGTATAGTATTTATTAGAAGTTGGAAGAATAAATAAACTGTTTTCTCGTGGGAATATACTGACAATTGTTTATATTGTTTATACCTCTTTAGTAATAGATAATCTATTCGTTCATCCCTTCTCAATCATCCCCCCCCCCCTCCCCCTTCCCTCATCAATCAAACTCCCTCCCCAATCATACCCCATTCTTACTAACTCACTAACATGACCTCTCTCTTCCCCATTTCCCAATTTGTTGTCTCCCATTCCCAGTCCCCTTTCCCCCCTTTCTCTCAGTATATCTCAATTGCCTGAATACCCATATCCTGGCTTTAATTCTTGTTAACTTTAAGATAGACTCCACGCAGTACAAATTCTCTGCAGCTAGACTATACGTAGCAATTACCCCTGCGTAGATCAGAGATCTATAAGTATATATATATATATATATAGACGCAACAATTTTTTTCTGACATGCAACAAACCATGCCAAAAATTTCTCAAGAAGGGAAAATTATTACTTTTTCTCTGTAAAATATTAATAACGAAAATCACGGAACCTCAAGATATATTTTTATTTCAGGTCTCCTGTATGGAAGCAAGGCAGGCCCACTCTCACCCAGTTTAATGTGCCCCACCTCCCTTCCCCTACGCTGTATGCCCAACGCGCCTGGAATAGGTCCGCCCCCTCGTCTGCCCGGACACGCCTACATAACTTGTAACTGCAAAAAAGCATTCTCTTCAATGGCGGAGCTAGAATCTCACATGGCGAGAGTGCATCCAGAGAATGTTCATATTGTAAGTATTAAAGCAAAAATCCAATGATAAAAAATTATCTCAATTTGTGGTTGGTAGAATTTCAGAAATGTCGTTGCATGACAAAATGATTAGAATTTTCTAGGCTTTGGGGTTTTAGATGAAAATTATTTATTTTTCACGTGTTTAAAAGTATTTTCATGTATATCTGGAGTACCTCAATATACCCTGACAGGTTCACTTCTCTACACTTTATTCAGGATTTATGGTCATCCTTCTATTCATCCTTCTTACAGGGGGGGGGAGGTCCTTCTATTCATCCTTCTTTCAGGGAGGGTTGGGATAGAAGTTCATTGAAACTTAACAGTTTTGTTTTGAATACTATATATACGTTATACGAGGACATAGTTGATTTGATAATAATACTAATATAACCGTCCTTACTCAAGTTTTGATCATGTGTGTACCCAGAGGCTGGATTTTAAGAATTTGTGCGGCGGCTTAAATCTGAACTGCGGCTCAAATATGGTTGGTTCCACTTAAAATTGTTTTCAAGATTTAAGCCGACGTTCAATTGAAACCGGTTTTTGGGTGATTTGAGACGCGGCTTAAATTCATTAAATTCGGACACTGATCATTTTATTTTATATAAAGGTGTTATTTAAATACACTCCATTCCCTCTTTTGGCCTTTTACTGAAACATGAAAGATAAAAATGGATTTATTCTTACATAATATTTTTGACAAATTCACAAAATTCCAAAATGAATGGAGTCTTTAACACAAACTTATGAATTTTGTTACATCAAATAATCTAAGTTTGAAATAATAAAATGTTTACACCATCAGATTGCACAGATATAGGGATTATAAAATTTGAGTTTATGGCAAAGACGCAATTCCTTTTCTCATAATTCGTAAATTTTGATTTCATAACTGAGGTTTCTTGAATCGGTCGAAGAAGTGTGCACAAATGTAAGGTTACGAGGTTTATAGTAAAAATGTGTTCAATTAAAAATCCTTATCAATTCTTTAAATCATCATTTTTAACAAATGGATAAAAAAGTTTTAAAATCACATAAGAAAAGGGTACGATTTATGAGGGGTTTGTGGAGTAAAGAAATGTATAATAACGGTATGAGATCAAACCAACTACAATCCAAAATCTAGCTTTTTTTACCTTTCTATATTTTCTAAACTAAAAAGATGTTGGAGGTGTTATTTTCAAAAAGTTAGCTTTGCTAAATTTATTTGAATTCAATTTGCAAAATTTTCCACCTGAAGGCTCCTGACACGAGGGTAAAAAGTTGTAGGTCGGACAGGTTGATTTTCCAGTTCAAGTTCAATTAGTCTAACAAGACACACAAGATATACTAAGATCTAATATCACTTCTTACCCAACTTTTTATCCCTCTCATCAGATATGTTCTATCCTATTTATTCTTATATTTATCAAACCTTACCTCGTCTTTATATTTGAAAAACTTTACCTCGTCTAATGTTTGTTAATCTTTTCATCGTATTTATGTTTTCCAATTTCAGCATTAGATCTATGTTTTCCAATTTCAGCATTAGATCTATGTTTTCCAATTTCAGCATTAGATCTATGTTTTCACCATTTTTACCAATATTGTTATTTTAGCCCTGTTCTCTGTGCAGTAAGCAGTTTCCTTCCCTGGCAAAACTGCACCGGCATATGTCAAACCATCAGGATGGTCCAGATCTTAGAAAATTTAAATGCTGTCATTGCGGGAAAGCATTCAAATTCAAGCATCACTTGAAGGAGCATGAGAGAATTCATACCGGAGAGAAACCATTCGAGTGCAAACATTGCGGCAAAAGGTTTTCTCACTCCGGGTCCTATTCCTCACATACCACTAGTAAAAAGTGTTTGGTAGGAGGGCGGGGAAGAGGAGCTCCACCCACATCAGGATCGCCAACCAAGGGGATGAATCTAACCAAACCAGGACAGCCATCTGCCTGGTCTGCGTACAAGCCAGAGCCTAGGCCTTCCTTCCCAAGCCCCTCCCCGGACCATCTAGCTGCCCTTCAATTGTCTAGGTTTACTCCCCCCTCGCATCAGAATCCGTTTCTGCTCTGGGCTTCACAGAACTATCATCTAAACCGTAACCCTGCAACACCCCTTGAACTAAACCTTCAAGAGCAACTTCACAGACTTTTCCAATTTCGGTCAGAGCTAAACAGTTCAGATTTATCCAAGACGGAGGAAGGACAACAGTTGAAACCAACCCTGGATTTCCCAAAGTGCGAGGAGAGACCTGTATCTCCCCCAAGGATGGATGAAAACTCGCCCAGGGATAGGAAGATTGTAGAGTCGGACTCTTCTCTGACTATTAAAACCGAATCTGAATTTAGAGTCGCGGATAGCCTCAGGGATAGTTTCCCTGATCCTCAACATTTCCAGCTGATTAAACATGTCCTAGAGGGGGTTAACCAGAACAGTACTAAGAAGACCCTGGAGATGAATGGGATGACGGAAGAAGAACAGTACGAAGACAGCCTAGGGAGTGAGGAAGGAACACAAGAGGAGAGAAAGGTTCGAGTTCGAACCTTGATCTCAGAAGAGCAACAAATCGTCCTAAAAACCCATTATCAACGAAATCCGAAACCCAAAAAAGAAATTTTGCTAGAGATTGCCGCACAAATCAGACACCCTTTCAGAGTTGTGAAAGTCTGGTTTCAAAACATGCGTGCACGGGATCGAAGAGAGGGTAAGCATGTTCCTCAACTTCAGTTCCCAACTGGACATCCAGGATTCTTAAACAATAATTTTTCACTGCATGGTCTACATTCTCTCCCTCATCCTCTCATCCGAACAGGATTAAGCCCCCAGCTTAATCCTCTCTTCCCGTTTCACTCCTTAAGCATGTTCGAACCTCCCAAGACCCCTGAGAGCAGTCGGTCTGAGAATAACGAAGATGATCTCGATGATGAGGAAGATGAGGATGAAGATCAGGATGAGGTACACAGTGATGAGGTTCCTCTTGATCTCTCAAACAAAGGTTCAACTCCTGGAAACTCTCCAGACAGAGAGGATATAGATCCTGAGCATTTATCAAAACTCCGATTCAACGGATCCCAAAATTTTTCAAGTTCTGATGAGGAGGAGGGTGGAGAGCCCCGGCCCTGTCCCCACTGCAGAATGGATTTTACAAGTCGATGCTCTCTTATAGCTCATATTATGAATCATAGTGGTAAGCAAAAAAAATAATTAATTAAGAATCTTCAATCATTTTTCAGCACGTTGAATATTTTGACTTAAATTTCATCTTTTGTCCATCAATTTTCATATTATTGATTTCATACAATCTAAAAATAAATATTTACTATTTGATCAACTCAAAATAAAATTTTAAGTTTCTCCTTAAATGCATCACTTAATTTTATTTTATTCTATTTCTAGATCATAGATCGAACCAATGCGATGTATGCGAGAAAGCATTTACACCTATGCATAAGATGTTAGAACAAACTAGACTTGAAAACACATTCTCGAATGCTAAGACAAACCTAAATCAAAATAATAGAAGGTATATAAATATATTTCTTTAGATCTAACTTTAAACATAACTTCATTTATCAAACAATATTAATCTTATTATTTTACTTTTTTAGATTTAAATCAAATTTACCAGCAGAAGAAGGACCTGTAAACTCTCCACCTACCTCCCCTGCCCCCAAAGTTCCTAGTCCACTCCCCCCAACCCTTATTCATGGATCCAACCTTGTCCCTGGATCCAACCTTACTCCTGGATCCAATCTTACTCCTGGATCCAACCTTACTCCTGGATCCAATCTTACTCCTGGATCCAACCTTGTCCCTGGATCCAACCTTACTCCTGGATCCAACCTTGTTCCTCCAACTTAAAGAATTCTTCTTACGACTTCAAAATACAAAATGTGTAAATAATATTGCAATAGTTTTGTGAATTTAGTCGGGAAATGGTTCTAGATTGTACACTTTTCTTATTATATTTAAATTCGGGATGAGAGGTTTCGGTCTAGAATAAAATTCTAATATTTAGCGCACCAATGAACAACTAAAAATAAATTAGAATCAATGTATGTATACAAAATATATGTAAATGTAACGGCTAAAAATCCTTCTCTAATTTTTTACATAACTTGTTTGTGTTAACCAATTTGATGCAAAAATGAGGGAATTAATTGAATATTTAATATTAATATTTTTAGCCAACAAAGAAATATACTCCCATCCCCATTATTTACACTTTAACTCTCAACAAATCCTAGTATTAAACCCTTATTCACTATTCAGCCTTTTAAAAAACATCCCTCTGAATCCCTTCTCTTTTAGCTTACCCTGTATTACATCACATATTTTCTCTTGAAATAATATTAATAGTATTGACGAGACACCCTGTACAAACTGGAGATCTGAACTTTATGTACACTTTGTACATGATTATTAGTCGTAGACATTAATTGTAATTATTGTACATAAACTGTATAGTGTATATACAAACATAATGTTAAAACATGCACAATTGTTCAATAGTCAAAGGCTTTCATAAGGTCAAAATGTAAACAGCTTAAAACTGTATATAACCAAAATCTTATTAGTTATTTTGATTCCTTTTTGGTTTGAAAAGACCTTGTAGTTCAATATATACCTCGTTTAATCTTAAAATGTTCCATACATGACATTCTCATGGTGGTCTTAACTAAACCTTTCGTCATGCTTTCAATTCTTGATCTAAGGCTTTCTTCTCTTTCTCTTCACATCCTTCGATTTGTTGAATCTTGGAATAAAAAATAAAAAATTTATTCGTTTTCTAGCTACATTAAAAGCTATTTTCTTGTTCAAAATTGTAATGTACTTTCTTGATTCGTTTTTATAATTTAGTAATGTAGTTTCTTGTACACGTTAAACAGGATATAATTACATTGCACGGCTTTCATGCAGTAAATTGTACAGCTGTTGTATATAATTAAAAATGTACAACCTATACGGCCGCTAAAGCATCATGATTTACCATATGTACATAATAGGTCTAAGATTTGTTAAAAATTCTGTGATAAAATTTTCGACCTATAATCTGAAATGTTTGCATTTTCTTGGGTCTCTGACGCATAATTTGCTTAGGAGCATCTAATGAGTAATTATACGCCTATTCTGAAAGTGAAAGGCTGTTAGAATGCGTATTATGTATTTTTGACGCAAATTTTTGCGTATATTGTCGAGTATTTTGATTGTTACTTTAAATCAATAAATAATTTATTAAGAAAAATGTTGATTTCTTCCAAAACGCTACGAACTAAACATAAGCCAAATTAAGTTTCCAATTTAAACGAGAAATATTTTTTGCGAGATTACTTATTGACTTTGTTACTTTTCTGCACCCAATCCAGATGGAAAAACGAAAACCTCCCGTTTAGTTGCGCGCGTATAAATAATTAACTCATAGCTCTTCAAACAAAATATATACCTGAAAACTAAAATAAAAGAGAGACATCCATGCAATTCAAACGGAAAGTTATAAGCTTGACTTTTCGAGGATTTTCTGCTATAAATTTCTTTTCGATAGACAATAGCATTTTAAGTTTGAATTATTGATTCCTTTCATAAGTGTAACCCTGGCCTTAGCTTTCGGCGAGCAACATTTCATTTAAAGGGAGTGTTCGCGAAAAATGAAAGGGGGTAAAGGCTTAATGCGACAAAAAAGCGCGTTTGATCGCAACTCATATTACTTCTATCTGCTGCGTCTATAAGAAGAAAATTGTTAAAGACGTCTCATACCGAATAACTTAGCGCCCATACAAATTGAGAAAATTGCAACATACTACTTAGACCGTAAAAAATCAATTTAATATCAAACAAATCATTCAGATAGTACAACCTATAGTTATCGATTATCTTTCGCCACATTTGCATATAGTTTATATTTTATAATATTTTCTTTTTTTAGAAAGCGTTTTCAACGAATTCGAAAATTGTGAGTGGTGTGCGGCATTCTTAGATAGTTGCGCAAGCGACAAGAGAAATAAACAAATTAATTCAAAAATATTATAAAATATAAACTATATACAAATGTGGCGAAAGATAATCGATGACTATAGGTTGTAAATTCTGAATGATTTGTTTGAAATTAAATTGATTTTTTTACGGTCTAAGTCGTAGTTGCAATTTTCTGAATTTGTATGGCCGCTAAGTTATTCCGTATGAGACGTCTTTAACAATTTTCTCCTTTTAGACGCAACAGATAGAAGTAAGATTAGTAGCGATCAAAAGCGCTTTTTTATCGCACTAAGCCTATACCCCCTTTAATTTTTCGCGAACACTCCCTTTATAATATGTTGCCACCACTGCGAACTAGACAGAAGTAGAAAGTAACATTCATGGATGAATAAGAGTTATGAACCCTTTGAAACTATGAACTATAGCCATATTCTTAACCCTACTCGGCCTGGGGAAGGGGGGCAATTTGGCCCCCCCCCCCCCAATGCAATAGTTTTTTGCGATAACTCAAAAAGTGTTTAAGCTAGGAAGCTCAATTTTTTTTCATGCCCCTCAAATAAGGCTAAAAGGTGGGTTTTTATACCTACTGCCTAAGTCCTCAGGCATACTGCCTTTTTACCTATACCAGACCTAATTTATATTTAGACCTACTTCCAGTCATTGGATTTCAACATGTCATAGTCCCATAGCAAAAGCAAGCATATTGCACAATTTTTGCAAAGAAATTTTGCACAGTTTTTTGCACAGACGCCTTTAAAGGGAATTTTCACATTTTCAGTTTTTCTTAAATACACATTTTGGTTTTAAAAAATGTATAATTTGTTGCAATTTGCGCAATTTTTTTGTTGCACATTTTTTTGCATTATTACTAAATTTCGCAATAAATTATTGGATTTTTGCAAATTTGCTTTTTTTTACAGATTAATGAAATAGAGCCCAAGGGCTTTCCAAAAACGTATCAAATGTTATAGATTTGTACTGCAATAAGAAAATAGAGGGGGGGGGGTTCATATCCCCCCCCCCCCGGCAGCCAGTCAGTAAAGTAGACGTCAGGCTAAATAGGGTTAAATTTCTCCAAACTAATGACTTTTATAAAATAGATAAAAATCAAGTTATAGCGCGCGTAAGTGGAGAATGGATAAAAATATTTTTTAATGGTCATTTTTTTACAATTAATACATTTTTGATAAAACTTAATTATTTTGATAACATGGGGTCGGAATTAAACTATGATAAGGAAAATACTGCTCGATGCATCGTGAGCCAGCCAGGTTATAAAGAACAAGGAGATTTTAAAACATTTTTATCGGATTTTTTGGCTTTTACCTCCTTTTATAAAATCGTATTCCTAACAATTCTCCTTGTTATACCCAGCATTGAAAAAATGTGCTTTTTTTGCTCAGCATTTAAAGCTTTTTATGGTTGGAATAGCTCCTTATACACTTCATTCTACCCAGGTTCCCATCAAACAAACACACACACACTATACAAACAGGGATAAAAAAGCTTTTATCTTTCTTCAATTCTTTGTTATTGTTTTCTGTGGTATAGAAGTTCGAGGGTGGGATAGCAAATCCTATATAAATGTGAACAGAAAGAAGAAGAATGGCTACACTTAATACTGTTTTCAACGAATTACATTTGAACCCAATTTAGGTCTTGATCCAGCAATTAGAGATCTAGTTTCTTTTTGAACTGAATCGGGAATATCTGATCAAGTTTCTTGTTCATCTGTTTCAATCCAAATAGTGAAGCAAAATTATGCCCAAAAAAATTTGACAAATGTTTTAAATATTCTAAATCAAATCGGAGATATCACCATCATCAATACCCAGATATGTATTTAAAAAATACTTTTTATCCCGATTGATACATCATAAACCAATTGCATAAGTAATGTCCCCAGTGACTATCGTAACTAACCTGAAAAAAGCATGTTTATCTACACATAGGAAGGGGGCAGGAGTTTACAGCTGTAATTCTATTTTAAACAATAAAAACCACACTAAGCCTTAGCAATTACTCCACACTCTAAAGGTTCTGCTACCCCACCCTCGTTCTTTAGCTCCCTGTCCAGAAATGAAGTATTGGACATTATACGGAGCCAGCCATTAGAGTAGAGACAACAATAGGAAGCAAGGCCTTCTAACCCATCATAATCAATTCCTCAATCCATGAATATATAGATAATATATACTCATCCGTCTTTCAGGGATGGATGGAGACCTGGCGGGATGAAGATAAAAAAGTAGTGCGTGTACGTAAACTACATTACACATATTTTATGGTTATGAAAAAAAATATCAAAATATGAATGGAAATATGAAAGGATGAGCGCAAAAAGGTTAAAAACAAACAAAAAGAAGAGAGGGTGGTGTCCATATAAAATAATGAATGGGATAAAAGAATATGTGCAATAATATAAGGGTGAACACTGACCACGAAGATGAAAGGATTAGTGTAAAGATGAAAGGATAAATGTAAAGATGAAAGGATGAGTGTAATAATAAAAGAATAAGTGTAAAGATGAAAGGATGCGTGTAATAATAAAAGGATAAGTGTAGAGATGCAATTATGAACATAAGGAATAAGAATGAAAAGATTAGTGTATAAGATAAAAGGATTAGTGTAAAAATGAAAGGATGAGTGTATAGATGAAAAGATGAAAAGATTAGTATACAGATGAAAGAATTAGTGAAAAGATGAAAGGAAATGCAATTATGAACGTAAGGAATAAGAATGAAAAGATTAGTGTAAAGGTAAAAGCATTAGTGTAAAGATGAAAGGATAAGTGTAAAGATGAGAGGATAAGTGTGTGTAATGCAATCAAATGGACTGCCCTACTTTTCAAAGGATCTATTCAGTACCTCTACATATTGCTTGGATACAGCTGAACAGACTAAAACCCTGGCTACTTATCACCCTATCCATTCTCTCCAAGTAAAGGCAAGCATTTAGTTTCAAAGGTTCAATCTACAAAGAAAGACCTCCTTTATTTGTAGAATAATACGAATATCTTTAAAAATGAACTATATACAATCTTTGGATATCATTTTGTAAAACAATAAGATTTTGTCTCGGCGGAACTATATACAAAACAATAGACCCCGTCCTTTTGTATTTATGGACTAAAACATAACAAATCGAATGCAATTTG
This sequence comes from Eurytemora carolleeae, assembly GCF_000591075.1. Classification (NCBI taxonomy): domain Eukaryota; kingdom Metazoa; phylum Arthropoda; class Copepoda; order Calanoida; family Temoridae; genus Eurytemora; species Eurytemora carolleeae. Next base: position 178,723 of record NW_019396286.1, on the reverse strand, counting down.
GTCCACCCTGCATATCATAAAATATAGGCCAAACCAGAGTAACACAATCTTGAATAAAACGTTTTCTCTAATTCATAAACACTGGTAAAACCACTAGTTCTCAACGCAATTATGCTACATCCACAATAAAACAATGCGGAACTATATATTGTTGCTCATTCAAATGCAAAAGTCACACTAAAGGAATTGTACTGTTCCTATAAACAAAACTAAAACAGGTTTGATGCCGGCGTTTCTGTCCACGTAGCACACAATACAAAACTCCTCCAGGGGCAACTTACTTCCAGACCAAGACCTATTGGTTGCGAAACACTCCCCAACCCAAGGAAAAAGAAAGAAAAAATAATTGAATGATTGTACTTAAAACTGCACCCCGCGACCACCTGGTTCCAGCAGTTACTCATGTACAGCACAGCAACCCAACAATTGATCTATTGATCTGTGCGATTATCCATGATCAGGTAAAGGCATTACTGATACAGTAACCCATACACTTTCAATGAAATCAAATACAGTGCATAAAATTAGTCCAATATATATTTTCAAACACAAACAGCACTAGGTGCACTAACTTTAGATTACAACAATCATTGCAGTGTTTATAACTCATTCCCTGGTTTTATTAAACCGTAGGTTACACTGATCCATTCAGTGTATCCCAGGATATATTAAACCATTTGTTACACTGATCCATTCAGTGTCTATAAATCGATCCCAGATTCTTAATCCATAGTTCATACTGATCCATTCAGTGTTTACAACTCAATCTCCTCCTCAGGACCTTGAACTCAAACTCTAGGTTGTCTGGAAACCCAACCTCGTCCTCTATTACCTTGATCATTCTCATTATAGGTTGGGAATCCCAAAGCATCAGCCCAAGACCCAGCACTCGTCCTCCTCTAAGGAATCAACCTGCGCTGACCAGGAGCAGAGCTAATCCTACCAAAATCAGATTACTTCCCTGAATCCTCATAACTAAGAACCTTGATCACCTTGATCCTCCGGACCTTCATTACCTCCTCCTTGTCCTCCTGAACTCTGAGCCCACTCACTACTCCAGACAGACCTAGAGTAGGCTGGGACGGAGTCCAGACAGACACATCCTCATCAACAACACCAGACTTCTTCTCCCGATCCAACCTTAACTTCCTTTTTTAACTTTACCAGGCTTAGCTCTTCTCCTCCCAATCATACAATCTGCCCAGACTTCTCCAACCCAATTTTCTCCTCAACCAAGGTCTGCAGAATGGAATTGTTCAACTCCTCCTCCACCCTAGGGACCCTTGGAGCTATTTCATCAAATATAATTAGGTAGCACAACCTCACGGAGTTGATGAGGTTTCTATAGAACACTAGGAACTCAATATCCCTTATCAACCTGACAAAGAAAAATCTCATCTTCTCCGGGTTTAATCTATCCTTCTCCAGGATACTCCATCATTGAGATCTTCCAAGATCCGAGCACATCCTCCCAATATCTGAACTTCTAGCAGTACTGGGGTCGAACTCTAGCCTACTGATCTTCATCCCAGAGAGTCTACTCATCCCTCAAGCACCAGACACTGGACTCAACCAAGATGGAACCCCCACCTGCTCCGAGGTCAAACCAAACCTGGCATAATCCAGATCTGGATCTACAGTCATCCTGAGCCCGTGATTTAAAAATTCGGGGAAATACGGCTCGAGTCTAAGCTGTCGTTGGACCTTATTTACGACTTGAGCTTTCGGTTTAAAGCTGCATCTAATTTTCCACAAATTTGAATTAAAAAAACCGGTTATTTGGCGGATTTTCATGGTAGGAATTGGCGCATTCCCAGTTTTTATTAGACAAGACGCAACATTGAGTCTTATTATCCACTGAAACCAATCAAGGTCGGTTTTATTTTCATTGGGCTTAACTCCTTAAGTCAAGCCAAATATCTTGCAGCTGTCAATCACGTGACACAAGCTGTTGTTAGAGTTGGGTCGAAGATTGAGTCTTAAAGTTGGATTTAAGGAATTACGACTCGAGTGAAAGCTTTTAAATCAGGGGCTATGATCACCCAGTCACCAGACCACTGAATCTTGGCCCTGGACAGGATTCTCATCTGTACCGGAAATCATTCCCTGCACTGGATCAGGATCCTGCATCCCTGCATCCTCCGTTTGTAACAGATGGCCAGGCACTCAACAGCTGATTTCAGAGCTTGACATACAACAGAGGAGCAGAATCTAGCTTCTCCTTGGCATCTCTAAACCTCAACCAGTAAATCATCTTGTCATGGGTCCGAGCATCTTCTTCCGTCAACTGATGAAACCATTGATACCAGGATCCACTTACAGAACCAGTTCACCGCGTTTAAAGGGACTTGCCTCCAAGCATCCTTTTTATAACCATGTATATTGTTGGTCTCTACATATATGTCTTGAGAACAGACCCTTTAGATTTAATCTTCAACTCTCCTGCCATCCTCAACATCCATGGATACTATCTTGGTACCGAAGGTTGCCAGGTCTTTTCTGTACATGATCCTAATCCATTTATGAACATCCACTTTCTCTCGATCAGAACTGACTTCACTGACCAGTTCTTGAACCTCAACCTCCTTCAGCATTCCAGGGTTCAACCACTTGTTCTCCTGTAAGAACTCCAACTCTTCCAACTTAGGATACTTCCATCCATCCAGGTTATTGGTGCCCTCAACCAGATAATCCAGTTAAGGAACATCAATAGGAAGGAATTCTCTGCTCCGGAGATCATCAGACTTATCCAGACCAGTCCTGCTAACCTTTTTTCAGGTATTTCTCCATGTAGGACTTGTATTAATCTGATGCTGGTGACCAACTGACTTGGCCAGCATGTCAACCTTGTTTCAGATCCTCTTCTCTCCCCAAACCTTCTCTCCTTCCTGGAGAATGAGCAAAGATAGGAAAGGATCAAACTCCTTACTCTGCTCCTCTCAATCGTTTCTTGAGCTCATAAGTCCCCATTGATCTAAAAGACAGTATCTTTATATAGCATGTACAACATAATTGGCATCTAAAAGGTGGTTACAATCAATAAATATTTACTGTTCTATAAAAGTAACCCCCCAAACCCATAGCAAACATTAGATATCAGTATTGAGCAAACCTCAGAGAAATTAATTCTCTGATGGTTGATGGTATTGATCATCATTTCTCCAACAGAGTACACAACACTGATATCTCTAAAGCTCCTTACTAATGTTTGCTCACTCTGTTTTCTTTCATGGAGTACAGGGCAGACATCTTGGTTGTCTCAACTCTTGAAACCCGACCCAGCTTCCAAACAATGGATTCCTTTGCATAGTTACTATCATTGAATATGAATAATACAATATCATTTACGATAGGCAACTGACTAGATTTCAACCATTTTTTAGGATGCAAATTCACCAAATCTACATTATCAATGAAGGTTTGATACCATTCCTGGTAAATATCTCTGTTTGTCTAGTATCTTTGTAAAATTTGAACTCATTTCCAAATCAATCCCAAACCCCTCCAAGGATCTATAATTATTCCATCCCAATTTCAATCTGTTAGGTGTATAATCTTATAACCCTAGACAGTTTCATTTGATGTATTCCCTTTGGCAATAGGTAAGTTATCTATTGAATTGGATATTCTAGAGAATAAAGCATCCCATTGCATGCAGGTCATTGGAACAGATGTATCAACTTTTAGTTTCTCCAAGGATTCTCTCAGTATTAGGATTCGTCTCTCAACCCCTCCTCTTCAGCATGAGCTTTTGAATTGGAGACAACAACCTTGATCTCTAGACTATCCTGAACTTGTGCTTCTACATTTCAGATTGACAATGTTGCGTATTGAAGAGCTTTCAGCTGAGTACCGTTATCACATAAATGAAACTGGGGACTCCATATCTACTGGAATGTCTCTCCCAAGCTAAACCCACATCAAGCATCTCTATACCTTCCAGAGCCATAATATTTGTTACTCCTGATAGTTAACATTCAATTGCCAATCTATAAACTTTTATGACCATCCTGGCTTGTTTATAAGCTTGTCTTCTGAACCCATAACATATATCCGTCATACAAGAGTGAAAGCATGGAGCAAATACTGTCCTTGCTTCAGGGTGATCCACTATCTTAAGTCCAAGGGTCTTCTTCTCTAATAATCTACACTTGATGCAATCTGAGATCACCTTTCTAATCAGTTTTCTCAAACCCTTGGGTACTCTCATTATCTTGTATATCTTCTTGGCTGTAGTTTCTAGAGCGGCATGGATCCTCGTCTTGGTGTGAGCATACATTAAGTAGTCATACAGTGCCAGGGAATCACTCATTACAAGTGGTATTTGACCCACTAATTCATGCTTATCAATGTATCCTACATTATCCAGATCTTGAGTTTTGAATTGAGCCTCTGTATTCAGTCTTCCATCATAATATTTTATCTCTTTCCATAAACCTGCTCAAACTTGCAGGTTTTGAGATCCATCAAATTCACTCAGATTCTGCAATCCTGTATTAAATGATTCTTATGCTCAGACTTCCTCCTCCAGCACTGCATGTAACAAACCACTCTAACAGATCTTCTTCATCCATGGAATACGGGATCAACCAGTAGCTCTGCAACACCCTTGCCTGCCTTGGCTGCCAGGAAGCAGAACGGAATTTTTGACTCATCAACATCATCATCCTCATCAGGGATATCACTGTCATTCTCAAGGTTTTTCTCTGCTCTCATTCTGATCCCGCTAATAAATGTCTTATCCTTATATCATGTTTCTTGGTCACTGATCTGCCAGGTTTGAGTTTCCATCTACATGAAATAATGGGTTTTCCTTTGACCATGTAGTCCACTCAAATAACTTCAATATTGTCATGACACTATTATAAACGAATAACCTAAGCTTAACCCTATCTCCGCTGGGGTACTTGAAAACCAGGATACGCTGGGGGGGGGGTCAATTTGACCCCCCCCTCTAAATCCCATGTTTTATGTCCAAATATGACAAATGATACATCATTAGAAAGCTCTTGTGCTCTACTTTTAGAATCTGCAAAAAAAATTGCAAATTTGCGAAAATTGAATTTTTTATCGCAAAATCCAGTTTTATAGTAAAAATGTTTGCAAAAAAAAATTTGTCCAAAAAATGACAAATTATACATTTTTGAAAAGCCCTTGACCATGCCATTTTAAATATGCAAAAATTTTTGCAAAATTTTAAATAACCTGATTTTTAATCAAGAAAAACTAAAAATGTGCAAATTTCCTTTGACAGGTTGTTTGCAAAAAATTTGCAATTTTTTTTTCGCAAAACTTGTGCAATCCGTTTCCTTATGTCATAGGCTTTCCAAAAAGCTAAATTTTATCAAAATCTGACAAGTAAAAGTGGGTCAAAACAAAGATTTAGTTTGCTACAGGCAAAAGCAGTCATTCAGGCAGTGTGCCTGAGGACTCAGGCAGTTAGTATTAAAGCCCGGTTTTAGGCCTAAAGGGAGGGCTTTGGTTATGTAAGAAAAGTCAGAAAATTTCAACAGCCTCAGACCAATACTTTTTGAGTTATGTAAAAAAAACTACAGGGGGGGGTCAAATTGACCCCCCCCCAGCGGGAATAGGGTTAATAGTGTGGTTACTGCACTAACTCAGAGCAATGGTTGAGTCAGTGATGAATATTATTTTTCCTATATCTGATCCCAGTGCAATCTTTACCATGAATGCTTGTTCCGCACACAACATTATTGCAGATAGTTCATTCCTCAGTATTGTCTCTGACATCATCTTTGACTTAGCAGCTAAGAGGGAGCACAACCAAACACCAGGGCTTAATCCCTCGCCTGCGCTGATGGCTGCCTCCCTTTAAATTCTGTGGCATCAGCTGAGCATATTAATCTTATCTGAGACTGGGATTCTGTGAATCTAGGCAAACAGAATCTTGGAATCTTTACCTTAGGTAGATCCACATATCCTTGCATATCCCATTTTTTACCCTTCATAGTTCTGGTTTGCAATTTATTTTGGAGTTTCACAGGTTTGAAAAATCCGCAAGGATAAAAAAAAATCAGAAACCTTACCAACTATCATGCTCTGGGTCAGTTTTACACAAGTTAGCAGTTTCTTAGTGTCCAGTATTCTTTTCACGGGTTCCAGATTTGGTTTCTTATTCCCTCTCTGTTTCTTATTTAGGTTAAGTTCTCCCAAACTAGGGGATAATTCATCCTTCTTTGAGTCCCACTTATACCCTAGTAATTTCTTGGTATTACTGTCAGTGCTGACTTTCTCTAAGGGATTCTCTCCACACTGCAAATTTCAAAGAAAATTACCCTCTTTCAAAACTTGCTGGACTGCTTCAATCTCTACCATGATAGCAAATCATCAGCATATCTGTTCTCTCAAAGAGGTTTATACACCTTTAGGAATTCTTCAGCTAACATCTAAGTTAGCTTATCCAGAAAATAACCTGCCTGACCTCCCGTACTTACAATACCAAACCATGCTCTTACCATCTCCCATATCTCAGGTTTCTCTTTTGAATCCAGAGTGTCATTGAACAGGAACAAAGAATATGGTAACAAAGGATCATCCATGATCAACTGATTATACATCTTACCAATATCAGAACTCTATATGTACTCCATACATCTGCATCTTATCATGATTGTAAAGATCAATGCTATTTTATTCTCTCCTTTAACTAGTTTTAGATTGAACCCAGTCATTGATAGATCGACCACCATCCTGACCGGGGTGGACACGGAGTCCATCTTCAGACTCTGTTTCCACCTGGAAAGGTTCATTCTGGATCAACTCTCTTCTGGTTGGTTCCATCTCATCCAATTTTTATCGTGAACCCCTTGTCTACCAGATCTTTATTCACTTTTCTTATCCCTTCCTTAACCAGGTCGCTTTTCCTACACTGACTCAGATAGACCTTTATAGCTTGATTATAACTATTTGGTCCACTGTGCCTGGTAGATAAAATCTTGACCAGATCTCTTAAAAATTAATGGTTCCCAATCACCTTCCTCTCAACTGTATCTATCATCAGGCTCTCTTCTATGAATTGTTGTCCTCAAGCTTCTTGGAGAGATATTGCAGTATGTCTGCTAGATATCTTGCAGGTCAAGTATTTTGCACACTCGGAGCACCTGAACCCAGCAGTACCTTCTTTATCTATATCATTGATGGCATTCCTAAAAATGAGCTTTATGGACACTACAGAGAGGATTCAATAATGTCCAGTAAATTCTCTTGGTCATCCAGTGATGATTCAAACTGTTCTGGTACTCTACCATTACAATCCATTATATCTTCTTCAGTTATGGAATAAGGGTGCACAATGGTCCATAAGAATTTATTGGTGGGGTGGGGTGGAGAGTGTGTGACACCAGTTCTTGTTAGATCACTGGAGTGTGTCCAGACTGGTGTTCACGGGTTTGATTCCCGTACTCCACACAAACCTGTGGTTTCAAAAACATCTGAAGCCGACATCTGGTTAAGCAGTTATGAACACCTGACCCATATACTAACTCATGTTTGTTTACATTAGATCGGCTGTCTTTGTTATTGTTGTCATGCAAAAACTAGTTCTTCAGCAGTCCAAAAACGTCACAGCAAAGTGTACGGAAACCTTATCGCCACCTCCTTCTATTCAATTCTCCATTGCACACAGTACACATCTCCTCCAGGGGCAACTCAGCAAACAGGCAAGGATAAACTAGGGGCCACTTACTTCCAGATCGAGACTGATTGGTCGCGAAACAGTGTGAAGATTAAAGAGTGTAAAAAATGAAGAGTAAAACGATGAAAGGATGAGTGAAAAGATGAAAGGATAAGTGCAAAGATGAAAGGTTAAGTGAAAAGATGAAAGGTTGAGTGCAAAGATGAAAGGATGAGTGTAAAGATTAAAGGTTGAGTGCAAAGATGAAAGGATGAGTGTATAGATGAAAAGTTGAGTGCAAAGATGAACGGTTGAGTGCAAAGATGAAAGGATGAGTGTAAAAAAGATGAAAGGTTGAGTGCAAAGATGAAAGGCTGAATGAAAAGATGAAAGGTTGAGTGCAAAGATGAAAGGATGAGTGTAAAGATTAAAGGTTGAGTGCAAAGATGAAAGGATGAGTGTAAATATGAAAGGTTGAGTGCAAAGATGAAAGGTTACGTGAAAAGAGGAAAGGTTGAGTGCAAAGATGAAAGGTTGAGTGCAAAGATGAAAGGATGAGTGTAAAGATGAAAGGTTGAGTGCAAAGATGAAAGGATGAGTGTAAAGATGAAAGGTTGAGTGCAAAGATGAAAGGATGAGTGCAAAGATTATAGGTTGAGTGCAAAGATGAAAGGATGAGTGTAAAGATTAAAGGTTGAGTGCAAAGATGAAAGGATAAATCCAAGGTAAAACTCAAGGATGAATGAAAGGATATGTTATTGGTATGACAAGCATGAAACTAAAACAAGAATTATGTTGTAGTGTGAACCAAGAAAGTAGAATTGTATTTCAGGTTATTTATCAAATTTTCAATTTTACAGATTTAAACAAACATAAATAATATTTAGATACTTTTTAATTAAAAAAATTTAAGTTGCAAAACATTTTTACTTTTGTCTTACAAAAAAACTTTTGACACTCTGCACAAATCAGCACATTTCAGCCAGGATGGATAGAAAAGGTTTATTTTCTAAGCTTCTTAGATATCTTAAATTGGGAGAATCGGGATGAACATAAAAATGTAAAGGATCAAAATCAAAGCTTTTTTTAATGATGGGATAATGTGAAATGTAAAAAACTGAATATTAATAATTAATAAAAAATTTAATAATGAAAAGGAATCAAATGATTAGGTGACGACTAAATATTATTTTGAGCCTGTAGAATTTATATTATGCTTTATAAGAACCTGGAAAATGTATATTAGACCTTAGACAGATATCAGACAGACAGACTGTTCTCTTTTTCAAAATATTCGTAATACCCCCAGTTTTGGTCTCTACTACCGTTCCTCAAATATTCCTGAGGCCCAGAATGATTAAAACTTTTAGTCCATAGATGTTTTGCTATATAAAGCTTAAAGACATTGCTTTTATTTTTCATAAACAGATTTAATTTAATTCATAATAGGTTTTTATGATATGGTAAAAAATAATGTGTTGTCTGTGTAATACAGATGTTTTTTTTTTGTTTTTTTATTGGACAGTTATGCTATGTTAGTTACCTAACCCATTAGTACGAAAAGTGTTGATAAAATGTACAAATTATAAAAAAGGTTTTTTCTTTCTATAAATAGAGTAGTTATATTACATGGTTTTCTTCAAGCTCCACGAACCACTTATAGACAGGAGAAGAAGGTCAAGCCTATAAGATATTACTGGTATATTCTTATGACCTCGTAGCTCTAGTTTTGATTTTAAGTATGAGAGAAGTAATTTTTTTTGGGCGCATATTAGAACTTCAAAACATTTTCTTAGTAGCTCTAATACAAAAAAAGAAATTATGGTTGAAAACTAAGAAGGTTTTAATATAACGTAACATTTACTTTTCTGTTTAAAATCCATTTTTCATTTTTGAATTTTTAAATTATTTTTTAATTTCGACATTTTTTTTACAGTCTGAAGATTTAAATATCTACCTGTTAAACTAATTGCTTTCCTTCAACGCATATCTTATTCTGTCGCTTTTTTAATTTTGCAGAAAATTAGATTTTCTAAAGTTCTAATTGTTAAGGGAAGAAAAGAGGTGAAATATGTGTCTGGCTTCACGGGTCAAAACTAGGTAAGACAGAGGGACGGCTGGACACACAAACAATTTTGAAAATATTTGTTTAATTCGCCGCTCTTATATATACCCCCCCCCTTCTCTTCCTCCTGTCCTATCTTAGAGATGATATGGAAACTGTGAAAATATTAATCCTGATTAATTGCTGTTTTACCTCTAACGGTAAAATCTGCTGCCCTGTGTAGATTAATGAAGATAAGTTTCAAGTTTGAAAATCCTTTTTGATAAAGATCATTTCTATTCCTTGCCTCGCTCTGTCAACCTAGATGGATAAATTGAGGTTAAAATTTGCTGATGTACCGATACAGATCAACTCATCCAACCTTTTTATTCAACATGGAGCATCCGCAGTCCGCTCTAGCTTAATCTTACGTAGCCTAGCTTCTAAACTTAGTCAGATTTCCAGGCTTAATAACCACTAGGCATTGTACATTCATCCACTATCTTTGTTTAAAAACTACCTTAAAATTAGTTCCTGATCTTAATTCATAACTATTTGCAATTGCTTCTAAACACCTTATTTTCAGCATAAAATCCCATGGTAGTTCTACGTTTTATAAAGTTCTCAAATTCCTTTTCGTTCGAAACTTAAAGTTATATATATATAATTGGGAGGGTGTAGAAAGATGGGCGAACATTTGTTTACGCATTCCAATTTGTTTTCAAAACCTTTATTTGTAAAAAACAAGGTTAGATTAATTTTTTTTAAAAATCGAACATGAGAAAAATGGATGATAACCGGGACAAGATATAACAAATCATTCTTTTTTTACATAAACTTTTTAAAAACGAACACGCGCTCGGCCAAACGAACAACCAGCATACAAAAAACTCTTATCCATTAATGACTTTCAACAACGTATATATTGTAAAGTATAAAAACACTGAAGAATTTGCACTAGATACTTTCACTAAGCTACCTAGGAGTTTAGTAAATAGGTAAAAACTGAAAATAAAAATTCTAACATTTGTATCCGTTTTCCTAAAAATGTTATAGACGTAATTTCAGATGACCCTTTGTTGCAAGTCAGATTCACAACAGTATCCTTTCATGCTTAATCTGATAAATAATATATTTCACATTTTTGATATCATTGCATTCTGAGATGACAATTATCTGAAAATTTTCACAGGCTGGGAATTTTTGAATAGACTAAGTAAGTTAAACCTAATCTTACCACTCTAGGTGATTAACCGCGCGATTTCTCATTGCTCAAAAGTTTTCCTTAACATATCTCTTTACTTTGCTAAGATATTGCTACTCCTAGGTTACCTTCTGTAGAGTCGAATACTTGACATATTCTGAATATATCTCTTTACTTTGCTAAGATATTGCTACTCCTAGGTTACCTTCTGTATAGTCGAATACTTGACATATTCTGAATTGAAACTAAAACTATCTTGATTTAAACTGTAGAACAATGACAAGGAATCTTGACATTTTATTTAGGGGCTGTCATTGACATATAAAAGAGAAACTGTTTTAACATGTATTTTAATTTTTAAATGGTATATTTGGAGACTGGTAACCCTAAACAGGAAAGGGAAGCGACCCCCCCCCCCCCCCCCCCCCCTCCGATACTATATTATATACTATGAGAGACTTCAAACATACCTCGGATATCATATAAAATTGGAAAACTATTGCAATCACCTCACAACTGGAAGGTTTGAATTGCCCCTGCAGACCAATAACAAGAACAAGAACCAAGAACCAAAATGAGAATAAGAATACAGTTTTTTATTTCAATTAGTTGTTTCTGTTCATGTTCAATTTCTTAAAACTCTAAAATTTACCACTTTCAATTATCTATTTTCTCTCTGCCAATCTCCCCTTAATCCTAAATCCAAAAAAAATGTAAAATAAATATTCAATAATGATTTTATACATGTATCACTATTTTGTTAAGTGTTTATGAACACACATTCTCAATTATACATCTTAGTATTTACGGAAAAGAATAACAGTCGGATGGGAGAAATTCTCTTAATCCCCTCTCCCTCATTCCCCATCTTTACTCCAACCTGTGAATGTTAAGCAGTTCCCCCCGCCTTGCCCGCCGCCCGACCGACTATCATAGATTATCAGCATTCAGCTTTAACAGCACTGAGTTTGCCTACAATTATCTGGGAAACTTTAGTACACTTTATTTTAACCAAATGTATGTATACTTCCTTGTGTATCTTTCTTGCACATAAGAAGTATAAATGATCGAGTAAAACTAAAGAGGAAGTTTTGTTGTTCCTTTATGGACAAAACAAAGATTGAATACTTCATATTTTATAGAATACATTTTCTTATTTTTTCAAAGAAAAAAATAAAATACCAATATATACATGTGTAAAGATAGATAGAAAGATAGAGATCTAGAAAGGAGCAAGGAATGCAGGTAGATGCTCAATTGACATTATCGGTTAATCACACATGCCAGGCCCCACACGTACACACAATTATTCTTGCAGACAATTAGACTTCAAGATTTATTTTAGCTAGAAATCCTGCCGTAAGAATTTGAACGCTCTTTATATCTTCAAAATTGTTTGAGCTAAAAAATATTTGTATTATTCAATTTCGCTTTTGTGTGGAGTATCTTTACTTCAAATTGAACGCTTGATCTTAATATCCAAAGTGGACACTTTTAAATTTGAGGATCAATGCTTGATTCCTTCATATTAGTTATCCCTGCAGGGTATGAACAACACGGGATATCGATAAGGAGTTAAATTATTCCGTAGGTCTGCACAATATGGAGATCTGCTTGATCCCGAAACATAAAAGTTAAGACTTCTGTTCTCCATGTTTCTACTCCTTGAATATGTTTTGTTTATTATCTCAATTCGTTTGCATTTTTTGCTTTCTTCACTATCTGATGCTATTTCTTTTGTCTTTTTTCTGTTACTACTTATTTATCAAAATCCATGCTTACCCAACTCACACTATGATAAATGAAATAATATGAAATGAAATGATGTTTCTTCAAAATTAATCGATTTTGGAATTTATTAACATATCTTTAACCTGGAAACCTGACCAATAAATACAACGATGATTTATCAAATTATTTTACCCGGGCGAGAAAATAAATATAAATCTTATTTTAATAATTCATTTTCAACATTCATCTTGTTTTAAAAGTCTTTTTTATCATCTTGTACGTTTTAATAATTCATTATTTCTAAATTCATTTAAGAAAAATAGATACCAATTAGTAATTGAGTAATGAATAGTGCATTTTTAAAGCATGCATTTATACATTCATCTTCTTTCGCTAAATTCTTCAAGCATTTATCTTATTCAAATAATCATTTTTTACATTTTTTCTGTTTCAATACGCCTTTCTTTACATTTATACCTATTTAGTATTTTCTGCATCTTTTCGCCATTTTATTGTTAAAGATATTTCGTAATTTATGTGTTTTTTAATGTAAAAGATTTAACCATTAACAGTTCTCACTACAAGGGCTGGGAAACGGTCTGTTAACGAAGGCATAAATTGGTTAGTTTGAAATGGCTAACAAACGGAAATAGCCAAAATTGAAAGAAAAAAATAACGGTTAATACAAATAATGAACAGATGTAGTTCAAAATGATAGCGGTTTCCGTTAAATTTTCAAATTAAAATTGCCATGATTCATAATGAAAATATAAAAAAAATATGCATTTTAAGGTGCTTTTTTACTTGTTGTGATGTTTTTGGATGTTGTCTTCAAATTTTTCCATTTATTTCCACATGAAATAATCGTTAACGGCTCGATGACGCCTGGCACAGTAAACGATTTCTCTTGTATTAACGCTGTTACTAAAATTGAGATCATTACCAAACAGTTATTTTTAAAAATAACTGAAAATACCGTCAACTATTACGTTCTTAGCTAACAACAAACGGTTCCCTGAAAAGTAAAATACACAGCTCATGCTACGACGATATCTAGTGATTTTAGCAAAATAGTTTTGACAAATAATTAGTTCCTTTTTACAAGAAAGTTTGAATAATGTTTTTGTTTACCGGCGATGGAAGGAAATCGGAAGTAATTTTGGACTATTACAGGCTAAAACTTTAAATTGGAAAAGTGCTTAATAAAAGAGCTGATGCACAGTAAGTGTCTGACAACTTGAAAGACGTGGTGTCTCTTTGGCCTGTACACCTTTTATAATCTTTATTTTCCTTAACTGTAGTTGTACTTTAAACAAAACTTTTCATTTGGGTTATAAATACAAATAGTATTACATAGTGTCAAATAAGTATTTTTAGTTTCTTCTAATTGATTTTAAAAAGCAAAAAAAGCTTGATTTTGCAAAAGGATATATATGTCTTATATTTATTTTCGAAAAATATAAAAACTTTTGTTATTGGTTCAGGAAATAGTCAATATTTTTACTCACAAAAAAATTTTCTGGCAAAAGCGTGTGTCTGTGAGAATTTCGCAAAGCCACGCTATTACACATTATCTCAATTTTAATTTTACTTTTTATGCTCGACTGTTTAAGTCGGCCAATTAATGGATAAAAGGAACAATAATTGAGTGTAGAAAGAACGTATCCAGATGAAAAGATTGCAAATGGGACGGAGAGGCTCTAGTCATTACGCATTTTCTTGAACCCCTATTTTGGATAAACCCTAGCATTTTCTATCTCTAATCGTTTGTTCCATTCATCCCTAGTGAACTGAGTGAATGTGAGGCCTAAATGCTTCATTTCATTTATCTTCCTGTAACAATACGTGAAAATGAAATAATATACAAAACCCTGGGGGAACCTAGAGAAGGGGAAATGAACGAGGGAGAGGGGGAATCATTTTGTCTTTGTCAATGACATTTTGCACATTTTAAAAGTAGTTGCATTATCTTTAGTGGTCTGTTTCTTTTAGAATTATGCGGATGTACAGAGACATATTTTATAGTTTTTAAGGCCAAACGGCCATGGCGTCTTGAATTATAAAAACCAGAAAAACATATCTAAAGTGTTAAATATTTACATGGTTTTAACATTTTATAATATATTTGTATACAAACCATTATGTACTATAAACTAAAATAGTTACATTCTAACACATAAATCTGATTTTGGTAATCACTTTTTTTTAAATTCAAGGTAGAAATAAGCGTTTTGGAATCTTCATAACCAATAACAAATAATAATGGTTTGGAAATTTCAGAGAGTGGATATAATGAGAACGCAGAGTAAAGACGCGCAGTGAGGACGCAATCAACCGATTCCGACCCCTCTTCCGCAGTACTTAATCAAAATAAAGGATAGTAATATCTACAATCAAACCCATCCAATCCCCCCCCCCCTTTCCTACAGCGTGTTATGATATAGTTGATATATGAAGGTGTAATCTGGTTACAAATATATATCAAGTATATATATATATATCAAGTTTACTCGGCTTTGTGTGACATATTATAGACGCAGATAGAAAGTAATTGACAGACACCTACACAATACACATTCAGAGATACTTTACAATCACACACACAGACAGAAACTTTACAATCACTTACACAGGCAGATAATTTACAATCAATCACACATGTACATACATATACTTACAGGCAGCTAGACAGACAGATACTTTACAATCACTCACTTCACAGACAGTTACTTTACATTTACTCATCCCAGACAGATACTTTACAATCACTTACACAGACAGATGCTTTACAATTACTTAGTTCACAGACATTTACTTTACATTCACTCACACAGACAGATACTTTACAATCATTCTCCTCACAGACAGTTACTTTACAATCATTCTCTTCACAGACAGCTACTTTACAATCATTCTCTTCACAGACGGATACTTTACAATCATTCTCTTCACAGACAATTACTTTACAATTTTTCTCTTCACAGACAGTTACTTTACAATCATTCTCTTCACAGACAGTTACTTTACAATCATTCTCTTCACAGGCAGTTACTTTACAATCACTCACACAGACAGATACTTTACAATTACTCACCACACAGACAGATACTTAACAATCACTCTCACATACAGATGCTTGACAGTCCGTTTCACAGACAAATATTCTCACACATACAAATACTTGACAGTCCGTTTCACAGACAGATATTTTGTGACTTACATACTTATACATCCATTTCGCTTTCGGGGCGCCAGAAATATTGTGCACCCGTTCTCATCATTTTGCGTAAAATCAAAACTAGAGGAGCTACGAGGTCATACCAGTAATGTTGCATAAATTTGAGCTTCTTCTTCTGTCTATAGTTGAGTATGCTGCTAGAAATCAGGACCTATAAATTATTTTAATTCTTGTTTACATCTGAAAATTTCAATGTGTGGCGAATCTATTTATATTTATTTGAATGATAATCTATCCTGGTTCAGGACGGATTAGTGGAGAATTTTCCGTCTGCTCCATATGTTGTTATCATGTTAGAGCGCAGTGAGATATATCATTAGGACTCGTTATCCGATTATCTGAACTCCGGGAGTCCTGGTCTTACCACACCTGGTTTAACACCTATTTAGAGTAGTCTCCGGTCCTTTAACCCTTTCATTCTGTTCAGTATTATACATTTTTCTTTCCCTTTTTTCTTTCTTCCTTTTTTGGTTGCTGATCTTTTGTAGTTTTTATAGATATATGCAAAGATGTAATGCAAAAAAATATTCTGGTCGTAGGAAACTATTATGTGAATTATCAAATTCAATGCTTTTAACCTCCTCGGATACTAAAAGAACACTGATGCATCTATTCTTGTTTACAAATTCCGCCCAAAGAGAACTGGTTTCAATATGTACGCAGAGTATACACGACCGCAATTAACTTTTCTTGCATTACACCCTTGGATATATGTATAATCACAATGTTCTCTTTTGCTTTACATACAAACGGTGGGGGGGGGGGGATTCTGACTTCGTCTTAAGAGATTTCTTTCTGATTTTTCGCATGAAGGCCTGAATTGTGATCTAGTTAATTTTGAATCATAAACCAAAATGGGGAAACATAATATTTCCCGCATTTTTCGGACATTTTTTCAAAAACTTTGTGATAAGTCCACGTGGTGTGTCAAAAATCATCAACATTGGTTCGGGAAACTCAATTCTGGACTTATTAATGCGTTTCCCATGTCTTTATACCACTCCCCCCTTTTCCGCATTTTCCCTCTCAAAAAGGCCAAAGAAGCCTTTTGATTTTATTACTCGCGATTTCTTTCTGATTTTTTGCATGCAGGCCTGAATTGGGATCTAGTTTTTGAATCGAACACCAAAATGCGGGTGGGGGGAATTTTCCTCACATATTTCACAATTTCACATAATTCACATAATTCATAATTTTGATATTTCAAATCACAATTTAATCATAAGACCATTATGTTTTGAATAAGCTATGAAATGGCCAGCTCCTGGATTGTTTCCAACATGACAAATTATACTGACAAGTTCTCCCAGTTGTGGCAGTTCCTTGAAAATACAATGACTTTAGACACACCACGTGGGCTGATCACAAAGTTTTTGAAAAAATGTCTGAAAAATGCGGGAAAAATGAGGGGAAAAATATTTTTCCCACATTTTGGTTTTTGATTAAAATCTCTTTAAACGAACCCCCCCCCCCCCCACTCTCTGTACGGAAATGTGGACATTACCCTTTCAAATAATTTAACAGAGTTCGAGCATTTCAACTGCGGAACAGATTTTCAAAAAAATGTGTTCAGAAATCTTTTAATCATTCACTTGCCCCTCCCCCCTCTCCCCTCCTTTCTTACTTACTTGATGCATGTCCATGCTTTGACCTGTGTCTACGGATGATTAAACGTGTAAACATCGGAAGTTTGTTCCTTTATTTATGTTTTGTGTGCAGTTTTACCAAAACAGTTTAAATATGACCGGTCAAGTTATTAAATTCCTACATTCCTGAATAAAAGATGAAGTGAACACTTCATATATACTTTTTTAAATGTAAATATACATTTTGTATTTGATATCTATATTGTATTAAAGGGAAAGAAGCTGTAGTCTCAAATGACTCTTCGATTCCCAAAAGCATCCTTAAAATGTATGAATAAGCTATCCATCCAATGTTTTCCTCTTGACAAAGGAATTGAATCTTTGCCACAAACTCTGATTTTCTAATCACTATATCTTTGTAACCAAATGTTGCAGACCTTAGATATTTCAAACTATGAATTCTGTAAGATCAAATAATCTGAGTTTGAAATATCGAAGGTTTACAACATCGTGTTCAAAAGATATTGAGGTTTAAATATTTGATTTTGTTCCAAAGACTCAATTCCTTTATGCTTTTAAATTGTGATTCTTGGGTTTACCCCGAATTCGCCAAAAAGTCTGAAGCGAGTTAGCCTTGCGATTTTCTTTCATTAAAAATGAGCCCTTTAAAAAATTTAAAATCTTAATATATACATATCTATACGTAGATTATATAATATATTACTCGTGTATGATGTTTTATATATCTGCTTGAATCAAAGCTTATTAAAGAGAAGATTGTCAATCAAAAGTATTGTCTCTGTGGACCAAGGATTCTTTCTTAACCTCGACATTGTTTTATAGGAAAATATTAAGCTTGTTACTTTTTATTTAAGTATACCATGTAGGACAAAAATCAAGAAAAAGATTAAAATGTGTGTAAATTTTTCTTTTTCTTTTTTTCTTAAATGGAAATTAAAAGTTTAATGAAATTATATGTTATTAAATGGTTAAATCCAGCATGCATTTCTGGGATGAAATTAGTTTTAGCTTAAAACATAAATGATTTCTAATTCAAATTCAGGTTTAGTTTTCAAACTGGTTTGCTATTTGTGAAGAGAATTTACATAAACCACCATAGTTATCTATAGCATGAATTCCGACCACAAGATATCCAACCTTAAAAGATATCCTTAAAAGATTGTGAATCCTCCTAGCCTGAGTTTTCTTGTTTTCTAATCAAGATGTTGTTTACTATCGTTTACCCTGGGGACCTTACTCAGATACAGGTCACAAGGATCGAGTAGAGGTAGCTCATCTAGATACAATAAACAATTGGACACTTTACAGAGATGATAACGGATACAATAAGATCCAGAAAGGTTTGGAATAAATGTTGTCTATGCTTATTCTTTTTACTTGAGAAATGTGGCTGAGGATTTTATAAATTGCAAACGTTGCGACTAATACTTCTCTAACAATGTTTAGCGCACTATTGTATAAATAGTTTAGTTGCAAAGTACAACCATACACCATTTTAGGATTTGCTAACGTTGCGACTAATACTTCTCTAACAATGTTTAGGGCACTATTGTATAAATAGTTTAGTTGCAAAGTACAACCATACACCATTTTAGGATTTGCTAACGTTGCGACTTGGAGATTTACTGAACGCGAACTTTTGTCAAACATTTTCTCACCTGAAACTCTTTTGGAGCCTGACAAAAATAATATGTAGTTTTACCACATTTTCCCAATCTATGAATATATTTATTTCTATTACGTTTCTATAAATTATTCATTATATTTGTTTCCCTGGAGTATACTCTGTCTTTTTATCTTCACCTCTCTACATATTCTTTAAGCCTGGATATTTACTTAATCTTATTTCTACAACCCTTAAACTAAATATTGAATTGGTTACCTTAGTTTCTATATCTTTGCAAGTTTAGTTTAGAAAAATAAGATAGGAATCAGGTTGATCTACCATATTCTATCGAGGTTTCGTGATTTATTTTAAATGTAAATATTTTGATATGGAATAAAGCCTGTCATCCTGTCACCAACAAAGTTTTCTTGATTTTCTACAGTGTTCACTTCATACCCCCTCCACTCTACTCTTGTGGTAAACCTAGCAACCCCCCCCCCCCCCCCCCCCCCAAAAAAAAAAAATAGTATATATGTTTACCTTAAATGGGCGAGTAGCATGCACCCTATATGTCTATAAATATGTATATATGATGTATAATGCTATAAATTAAACTTGTTTTGGTTGGTTGAGTATGGGGTTGTATTAGTGAAAATGTTAAGGAAAGTAAGATCAAACAATTACCATCATTTAATGATGTAATACAATACATATGACAAACATCTTGCAAACAAACATAATATGTATAGTTAACACAAAGCTAACATCACATCCCCCCAGTCTCCGTTCCTTACACCGCTCCCCCCTCCCCTTCGTCTATTTTACATGATCAAAATATTTTAACAAAAAAAAATTTAAGAACCGCCAGATTCCCTACAATGAATTCAAACCCATTTACAAATCAAACCATAAGTTAAGTTTGAAAGTTGCCTGGTAGAAAAGTACCTATATTCTATATACCTAGTGAAGAAGTTCATTTTTATCGTTATTAAAACTGTTGCAAAAATTTGTTTATTTCTTGTTTTAACATTGCCTTGTTTACAGAATTTATATTTGAGTAAAAAGGTTAAACTGCTGCATTGATTTACACTGAGAAGCAAAACGTAACTAATGTGAGCCTAGGTATTTTTAGGGTCTTACCTAGCCATTTAGCTGAATATTTAACTGGTACTTTTTGGATGCTTTCAGATACTTTTTAGATAGTTTTAAGCCTCGGAATTGGATTCCCGAGTTTTTATCGCGAATACGGAGCAGTGGACAGTTTTATAGTCATGACCGGGCTATTAACAGGTGACATATAGACAGACAATAAGATAGACAGATAGTTACAAATCAGTGTGCATTGTTAAAATGCACTTATTAGCCCAAACTAAAAGCCAAGTAAAAGCAAGCGAGCTAGCTGGGTCTAAGGTTAGATATTGAAAGTATGAACGGATTCACAAAATGCATAGCAGAGCTACATAATACCACTTACAACAGATATAAGAAGAACATATTGAAAGTTTATCAGGTTCACCGTGAAATATATGGAATCAGGTTCACCGTGAAATATATATGGAGATTCTTGTAGAAGTATCTTTATGTAATGCATTATGCTCCTTAAATACACAGGATTAGAATTTAATCTTCTATTTACAATTTAAAACCAGTCAGGAGGCAAAAGATGAGATTAAAATAATTTACAAAAAGTTGTATTAAAAAAAACAGTTAAAAGCCAAATCATGTCAATCAATGGTTGCTTTTCCATGTGTAGATTACAGAGTATGACGTTAGGACAAAAGTTTTAACGTGCTATAGGCATTCGATGTATGAAAAGGTGGGTAAAAGGGTATAAAAAGGCGGGTAAAAGGGTATAAAAAGGTGGGTAAAAGGGTATAAAAAGGTGGGTAAAAGGGTATAAAAAGGTAGGTAAAAGGTTTTAAAAAGGTGTGTAAAAGGGTATAAAAAGTTGGGTAAAAGGGTATAAAAAGGTGGGTAAAAGGGCATAAAAAGGTGGGTAAAAGGGTATAAAAAGGTGGTTAAACGGGTATAAAAAGGTGGGTAAAAGGGTAAAAAAAGGTTGGTAAAAGGGTATAAAAAGGTGGGTAAAAGGGTATAAAAAGGTGGGTAAAAGGGTATTAAAAGGTGGGTAAAAGGGTATAAAAAGGTGGGTAAAAGGGTATAAAAAGGTAGGTAAAATAAGCAAGTATAGATAGGGTAAATAACAAAGGAAGTATACAACGCAAACTCAGAAAACAAAATATCAAATGAAAAGTAAGGAACAAGAACTAGAAAGAACACAGTGTAGCAAATTGTTTTAAAATTAAGAGTAACAAGAGGCTCTACCTTAGATATTAAAAGAATTCTTTAAAACATGATAATAAATATAAGAATAGAATAAAACAACATTGCTATGTAAAAGCAAGGATAAGAAAATGTTATAAATGAGAGGTTATGTCGCTGGATTTGTTGCTCACAGAAAATTTTAACGCTCCTCATGTGTCTTCCCAAATATCTCTGGAATTTCACAGATAACACAGGGGAAACTATTAATTGTAGACATCTGACCAATCTATTTCTGTGCAACACAAAAACAATGCAGACAACTTTTATATCATTTTATTTTTTTAAAAATTTAGTGGCGTAACTGAGGGGGGGGGGCCTGATTTTATCTCCCTCAACCAATGTCAACCCCCCCCCCCTCAATTCTATCATGAAGAGAATTGCAGACGGTTTATTTTTTTCTCAAATTTTGACAATTATGAAAAAATAACATAATTTTTATTTGGTGCTTCGCAAATCATTTCTAATCGAATTTCTTACTACTTTCTTTTCAAATTTGAAGAAATTTTTTTCTTTGGAGCATTGCGCGTCATTTCTTTTCTTCAAATGTTGACAATCAAGAATAAGAATATCGCAATTTTTCTTTGGTGCTTTGCCCATCATTTCTAAAAGAGTTTCATTTTTTTCTTTTTTAAGACTAAGAAGAGCCCTCCCACCTCTCCGGCCTCCCTTCTAATAAAGGATGCATTTTAGAAGACACTTAATTTATCCTCTCACAAAAAATAACCTAAATGGTTACTTCTTAAAACCTTGTGTACTAAAGGTTATAGAAAAGCATGGGGCAGGGGGACTACAGAAAGACCAGAAAGACTGAATATATGGATTATAGACAGACGAAAGATAGTCACAAAGTAATTCCAGGAGCATATTCACTGCTTAGAACTGTATAGGATTAAACAATTACAATTAAGGGCCTATAGTGCCCGAAAAGAACTATAGTGGATCAAATATTAAATACTGCTGTAGACTGTGATAAGGAATGCTAAATAGTGATAATGATAGTGAATATGATTAAAGCAGAGACTAACAAACACCAAAGAAAAAACATTAGCATATTTTTAAACAAGAATCAAGATTTTGTATCCGCTTCGTGCAACTTGTTAACTAGTTGACAAGAAACGTTTGATTGCGCAGCTGTTGCAAACAAATCTTTTACACAGGGTTACCTGCAAAAGCTAAAAGAAATTTTATAGCTGAAGAAACCCAGACTGTTAAAAAAGACTAAATAAATTCCATACACTCTGAAAGTTATTCATCAAATTTTTAGACAGCCTCGACGGCTTGGGTTTTGGTTTTCTCTTGTCAAGTTATTTTTTTTGAGAACCCTAGGCATAAACATTCAAATACTGAAAACCGATTGTTTCTAGTTTAAAGGAAAAGGTCCACATTTCCATTCAAAGGGGGGGAGGCTTTCTAACTTCGTTTTTAGAGATTTCTTTCTCATTTTTGCGCATGTAGGCCTGAATTGGGATCTAGTTTTTAAATCAAAAACAAAAATGGAGGAAAACAAATTTTCCTCTCATTTTTCTGACATGTTTTCAAAAACCTTGTGTTAGGTCCATGTGGGGTGTTAAAAGTCACTAACTTTTGGTCGTGAAACTCAATAATGGACTCAAGAATGCATTTCCCCACATTTTTTCCCTCTAAAAGGCCGATTTTATTACTAGAGATTTCCCTCTGATTTTTTTTTGCATACAGGCCTGATTCGAGATCTAATTTTTGAATCAGAAACCAAACTAGGAGAAAAAATGTCCTCCCTGATTATTCGTGCATTTTTCAAAACATTTCCCTATGTTGTAAATACTACAGTGCTTATTTATCTCGCCAAATATTTTGATAAAAACTAAATTGATTTAACTATTTTGTTGCAAATAACTCTTATATTGCACTATTTTGATTGTGTGTATAAGATATATTATTTTAATAATTTTTCATACAGGGTGTCCCAAAAAACATGGGAATTCAGTGACGAATTCGATATCTTGATTTTCTACAGTGTTCACTTCATACCCCCTAGGTTTTACAATGCTAATTCATAACAAAGACGATATCGAATTCGTCACTGAATTCCCATGTTTTTTGGGACACCCTGTAGTTTACAAAGGTTTTATTATAATCTTTAGTTTTAATCTCACTGATTTTAGCATCCGAACCTAAAGATAATATAATCAAGAATCTTAATTATACGTTTAATCTTCTGAATAGTATTCTCACACATTCTGATGTTTTCTAAATGGAAAAAAATCAAATATTTATCAATTTGTAAATCCGCTAGACCTATGTGGGGAAATCTTAATTACTGAATTACAAATCTACTGAGAATCTTACCATGGAAATTCCATCCCCCCCTTTTTTGTATTTTATTTAAAAACTAGATCCCAATTCAGGCCTGCATGCAAAAAATCAGAAAGAAATCTCGAAATCGAAGTCAGAACGCCCCAAAGACTTTCAAAGTCTTTGGAACGCCCTATTGATAGATTTTGGTTAAGCGTTGAAATTATGGTTTGCAGTGCAGTCTCTGAAGTAACCTTGTGCTATCCCAGAACTCAGAAGATTATGTTGTTGTCCCTGCCCATATTATGATATCTATTAGTGAGTCTGTTTTTACGAATGTTATTACGCCTAGGTCATGTTGTTCTAAACACTAAACACTAAGAATTCAAGAAAGAGAAATACAGTGACGCAACTCTTAGCTTCTCAAATAAAAACGGTAAAAAAAATTCAAAACAGATTGGTTTTGCTTCGCAAAAAATTTAACTTTAAAGGGGATGTTCGCTAAAATTTAAAAGGGGTTATAGGCTTACGGTGAAAAATTATCGATGATGATCGCTACAAATCTTACTTCTATCTTTTGGGTCTATAAGGAAAAAATTGTTATAAACGACTCTTACCTAAGAAAAATCGTAAAAAGATCAATTTAATTCCAAGCAAATCATTTTTATATTTCAACCTATTATCATCGATAATTTTTCGACGCATTCTTATATATTTGATATTTCATAATATTTTTTCCGTATGGATTATGTCTTGTTTTTTTTTACAAAATTTAAAAGGGGTTATAGGCTTACGGTGAACAGGGATAATAAGCAAGTATAGATAGGGTAAATAACAAAGGAAGTATACAACGCAAACTCAGAAAACAAAATATCAAATGAAAAGTAAGGAACAAGAACTAGAAAGNATTCTTATATATTTGATATTTCATAATATTTTTTCCGTATGGATTATGTCTTGTTTTTTTTTACAATTTTCTCCATATAGCCGTAACAGATAAAAGTAAGTATAGTGGCGATCAACAAACACCCCCTCTCTTTTTTCGCGAACACTCCCTTTAACATCGGAAGTATGACGCAGAGAACTGAATTATAACAATATAGTAAAAATAAGATTCTGATATATATTTGAACCTATTTTAGTATCCATTTCATTCCACTAAGGTTAAAAACAGCAGTATACCTTTAAAAATATCCCTTACTACTCTTTTCCTATCATCTCGTTGGATTGATTTTTGAGACAAAACACAGGTGGGGTTTATCTTAAAGCAATATTTCATTTGCCTGAAACCCTGATAAAACTATCTCATTCTTTTTTTATTTCTCTTAAATTAGGAATCTAAAACAATTTAGTTTTATTTTAGTTTTATTTTTGTTGAATGCTAATTCATTTATTCTTTTATTCATTTATTCTTTTTAAGCAATATACATGAATCGTCCTTGCAAGGGTCCCTGGATGAATTTGGAGAATTTTGAACTACAAAAAGAAAATGCCACTCGTCAGGACAAATGGAGGAAAATGTACGCTAGATTGTGACGTATGTATTTAGGTTAATCAACTACACTGAGCATTGTTATTAGGTGCAGTACGTGGAAAAGGGATTTGAAAATAAACCAAAATTTCGCGGAGGGGGGGGGGGGTGTGATTTTATTGATGGACTATTTGGGTTATAAAAAGAATTGTAACTTTTTCTTCACCTTAATCATACATGATAAAATGGTAAATGAAGACAACTTCTCATAAATATACAGTGCTCCCCAAATAAAATGGTAAGTATTGGCGCGACTTTTCAAAATATCCAGTGCTCCCCAAAATAATATGGAAAATGAAGACGACTTCTTGTAAATATAAAGTGCTCCCCCCATAAAATATAGTAGGAATAAACGACTTCTCTTAAATATTAAGTGCTCTCCAAAATAAAGTGAAAGATAAAGACGACTTGTATTAAATAAACAGTGCTTTCCAAAATTGAATGGTAAAGATTGGTGGCTTTTGATAAATATACGGTAATAAAAGGGTGATGTGAAGACGACTTTTCTTTAATATGCAATCTATTTTTCAAGAAGCACTGTATATTTATGAAAAGTCATCATCACTTACCATATTATTTTGANCCCCCCCGAACCAATTGAAATTGAACAAGAATCAATAAAATAGTTAGATATTTATTATTATTAGAATTGGGATGGAGATTTTTTAAAAGAAACTTTGCAGCCCCTTTCATCAACATAAAAGTAGGTTAATTTATATGGTAGAAGTTGGTTTGTTGTTGAATATACTCCAGGTCTTCGTAAGGTTTTAGCGTAGCTACTAACCAGGCGTTTGATTCTACATATTTGTCTGCAGGGGTAAACTGCTTCATCAAAATTTTCTAAACATATATTATTATATGTTTTCAGAAAGCTGTCTAGAGTAAAGGTAAAGGGGATTTCTTATTTGTTTGAGTTTGTAAAGAAGTAAAGCACGAGTTCTCTAAACTATTTTGAATTTTTAAAGAATTCCTGTTAAACATATTTCATAGTACTCATATGAATAAATTTTCAATTATTTTTAAAATTTAAAAAAGTTCTTACATTTTTTACTCTTGCAATTATTTTGCTGACGTGTTACAGGTATTTAAAGTGAAAAATTTATTTGAAAACTTAACAGGAGAATTAGACAAGGTAAGGTATTTAACATTTTTCAACTTCAAGCTACAATAAAAATTTTCTTGCGCCATTCTTAGAGATTAAAGGCTTACATTTTAGACAACTTGGAGAAAGTGAACACTTTTATTACATTGAAGACATAAACAAGAGTGAAGATATAGATAGGGTCAGGATTTTGCAAAAAGAGCACATAAAAACACATAGTTATAAAAATTAGGCAATCAATCAATACTTAGTCGACTTTAAAGTTCTACAACGCCTTAAGGTCCTTGGTTTTACTTTTTTGTAGCACTGAATATTAAATTTTAGAACACAAAGCGCCTGTTTCTCCCATCAGTATAAAAGGAGCTTTGTAAAATCTCGATGTGAACGTAAAATCAAAAACAAAATTATTAAGATTTTCAAAACAGTTAAGTTTGACCAAAAAATTCCAAGTGTACCAAGTTATGTTTAAAGATTCTGGTCAATTAGTTCTATTAGTATTGATCAATGAATTCTGGTTTAGGGGCACGTGTTTATTTTCATTCCTACATAGGCTGTTATATTCAGCTTCATCTTTATATATACCTACTGTCTACATGGTATCGCGGATCCAATAAGTCTCAATGTTGTTAAACTATATTCAGCTTCATCTTTATATATACCTACTGTCTACATGGTATCGCGGATCCAATATGTCTCAATGTTGTTAAACTATATTTATCTTCTATGTGATATTTATATTTGCATTTGATGATCTGTTTGACCTAGAGCTGGGTACGTACGTTCAAACTTTTTCTAGTCGTTTCCTTTAACGGTTAATTCAAACAGTTAAAAATTTAATCTCCTGTTCAACGAAATAACCAACCTTAAATTCCCTACTTTTTTTATTTCCAGGGAGGATAATTACTTATCCTCCCTATTTACAGGGAGGATAATTACTTATCCTCCCTCTTTACAGGGAGGATAAGTACTTATCCTCCCTGTGATCCATACAGATTTATCAAATAAATAGTTCTCTAATTTAATTTTATTTTTACATTTATCGCTCTCTCAATCAATTTTGAATAAAATAGTAAACTACACCTAGTTTAATATTTGATCTAGGAAAGATCAAANCGCTACGCACTTGAGGTTTAGAACCCCAAAAAGGTCTTGGAGGCCCTCGGCTAAGTGGTTTTCCCCTCAATTTAATTATCCTCCCTTAATCTCCCGGTTAAGTAGTAATTAATAGTTAAAATTTTCAGGTAGCCGTTAGTTTTAAAGGTAAGAACGCAACGCTTGTTTTATTAACGGTATTTTCCATTTTTTAAAAGTAACCGTAAGTTAACGATCACATTATTATTAACGGCATAAACGAAAGACATTTTGGCGTTAACGGTTGTTTTTTTGCAATAAACGGCATTAGCTGTTCAGAAATTGCGCGAGTGCAAGCTGTTAAGTGTTGTTTGTAGTAATAACGGTGTTAACGGTTTGGCCAAAATTTTCATAGAAATAACAGTTTATCAAATTGGATTTACGGCACAAACCGTTACCAAATTGCAAAAAAAAATCTTTAAAGTTTCAACATAATATAGGGGGAGGGCTGAAGACGACATTCAAAAACATCAAAATACATTTAAATTTTTTTAGTTTTATGAACTTTTAACCAAAAAAACTAAAGTTGCCGTTTTTTAAAAACACATCCGTTTCTCGTTTTCTACCGTCTATTTTTTAAACGGTTAACGATTTAAAAATTTTTTTTAATGGACTCTTCCGTTATTTTTCGAAAACCTCCGTTTTGTTAACGGAACTTTGCCCAGCCATAGTTAAACCCTTGAATTTATTTTTCTAATATGTGTAGTTACCATTGACTCCCCAACCTTTAGCACTGTGAGGACATCGTAGAAATATCGAAATGTATTTACTGATACGTGGTCTCCGTCATTATCTTTCCAATTTGGTTTGTTTTAACTTTCTACTACTTTTATATTTGCTTCCCAAGGTCAAATAATGCACTTTATTATCCTCCATTATTCAATGATCTGAAAATGGATTTCTGGTAACCTCTATAAATATATTCAACTACTATGATCTGAGTGAACAATATAAAGCTGAAATGTAAAATCTTGGTGTTTCTAATATGCGCTGAATAATATTATTTCTCGGTATTGCTTCTGGCGACATTCCACCCCCCCCCCAACCAACAATCCCCAACCATTTTCCCCCGCTCTCCCACTGACTTTTCTTCTTGATATCCCCCCCAGTCTTCCCCCTTGGATTCCCCTAGTTCTATATTGTCTCTGATCCTCCGAATTTTACCATTTTTCATTAGTTGCTCCGGGATTTTAGCTTGATGTAAAATAATGAAAACATGAGTTGGGAGGAATAAGATTTATTCATTCTACATATTTAGACGGAAACTAGGAGAGGACTAAATCTAAATAAAGTGAATGCTCACGATAAAAAAATCAAAACCACGCGCCATGCATCACTAATGCGCCGTTTCGATAATAATGATAAAAATAAAAACTTTATTTTAAAAATCATCAAATCTTTAACAAGTGTTCGACCATTACCGCTCAAGTGCTATGTAGTTTATATTGTGTAGGGAGTCAGGCGCGTACACAGGATTTTAGCCAGGGGGGGGGCAGGTTTTCTCGCGATGCACGGAAAATTTGTTTTGTCCCCCTGGGCGATGTTTGCCCGCCCCCTGGCCTTAAAAACGCTGTTATTCTATATTAAGCCTACTACATGTCCCCTGTGTAGCCCACTGTAGTCCCAATTCAAGAAATTATAACGCATCCCTCTGTATAGTTCTGTGTTACTCTCTGAAGTCCTGAGTAATCTCCTAAAGACTATTATTAGTCCTCCGTCCTCTTTATTCTTCCTTAATCCAATCCAATTTAATCTCCCCTTGACCTTTATGGGGGAAGACATGCCAAATGGGATGCCCAGGGGGGTCAAGAGGACTACTACCCACCTGTTTACGCGCCTGTAAGGAGTATAGGAGAGTATGTATAGTAAGTATTAGCATATATGTACTACGTATATTGACACCTCACATATTTAAAAGTGAAAATATTTAGCACAATTCCTCAGTGTCGACACCTTCAATACATTTATTAAAATAGTTCTCCTTGAGTGTTTACTACATCATTTTGTATTTTGCAAAGTTAAAGTGCGTAAAATTTATACTCAGTAAAGTATTTTAAATTATCTTATTTCCCTATAGAGTTTAATAGATAAGTTATATATTATTGGACCCTATCATACAGTTAATTTTTCTTCACTTCTCTATCTACTGGTAAAAAACGCTCCAAGAAAAACCAAGAAAAATATGTTATTTCACTTTTTTTGACTGTCCAATAACGCATCTTGAGCATAATTAAATTAAATAGATAATTAAATACCACCACGCGTACCGTACATTTTAAACATTAATATGTAGGCTAAGCCATAAAGGTAGACCTAAAAGTATTGATTGCAAGGTTGATCAGTTTGCTAATTTCCATTCCTGAAATTCCTTCGCAATGTGTTCTAATCTCTCAACCTTTCATTTCTTGCAATCACCCAACCTCTCATTTACAGAAAATCTCCCAACCTCTCATTTGGGAAAATCTCCAAACCTCTCCATAAAAAGCTTACAATCTCAAACTTTCCCTTTCTAACTTTCACTCACATTTAATTTCAGTGGTTTACGAGAGCATTTGTATGGGGGGGGGGACACATTCTGCGTGCGTCAACGCGCAAAAAAAATTTGTGTGCCCCCCCTTAAAAACCCCTTTTTTGAAAAAATATTGATACCTTTTTTAACTATGTAAACTATTCGATCATATTTATTATATTAAATTTTCTATGTAATTTTCTTAAGAGGGGGGGCACAATGTTGCCAAGGGGGGGGGGCGGCACAAAATCAGGCAATTCCCCTTAATAAAACTGTGGTGTAAGCAGAAGCTTCAAGGGATGAAAAATATAGATGGAAATGTTTCTAAAAAAGTATTTATATTTTCATAGGATTTATACATATTGTATTATAAATTATGATATCAAATATATATTTACACTGAAGGCAGTATTTATTAAACCTTTTTAATGAAACTTTTTTAGTTAAGGGCAAAAGTGAGATTTTAAAGTATTTTTTTCTATACGATGTAATTATACTTAAATGCGCAAGTCACTTTTGTCACAAATAAAAATATTCAGTTTTCAAACTGGGAAACATGGATGTTTAATGCAATACTTGGTCAGACAAAGCTGTTCACTTTCAAACACGTTTTTATTTATTAGATATAAATTTTGTTCTATCGCATACTTTTTGTTGGACTACGTGTTTCAAATACAAGAAAAAAAAGACAGTGGGTATAAAAACGATCGTTTCGTTTTTAGAAAAAAAATATCGTTTTTGAAAACGAACGACTTCTTTTGAACTTTTAAAAAACGAAAAAGGAACGTTTCTGAAAAAAATTGTCGCTAATGAAACTGAGTTTTGTGACAATTATTTTAAATTTTTTATTCCGGAAGATATGGGTTTGAATATTGTCTTAAATGACAAATTGAAAATTGACTTAAAGAAACTAAATCTGCAAAAATATTTAAACAAAGAGTAATCAATATTTATTTTGAGAATTATGAGAGGTTTAAATGCGAAAAACCCAGTCGTGTAAATATTTTTTTAATAAAAAACTTAAACTTTATTAGCTTATTTGTGTCTTTATCTCTACATTAATCCATCTGATCTCACCCTGCGACAGATCACCTGACAATCTCCTTTCTTCCAATCAACTCCTTACCTATCCAAAAACATAACTTGATGTGTGTAACCAATTATATTCAGTATAGTTAACTAACTTCGGGCCAACCACTCAAAACAACCTACCCTGGTTAGGCGGGTCCAAACTGCATAGTAAATTGTGATGGCTTATTTGAAATATCTCCCGCTTTGTAGTTGAATAAAGATATGAATGAACCTGAATGTTTTCTGATATCGGATTTTCCGACCAAAAATGGTCGTCGTTAATGGTCGTTATCGAAGGGTCGTTTTCAAAAACGATAGTTTTTAAAAACGACCCTTCGTTTAAAAACGACCCTACCGTTTTTTAAAAGCGACCGTTTTTTAAAACGAAAACGATTTGTTGTAAAAAACGATCGTTTTGTTTTTCGTTTTTTTTCTTCCTCGTTTTTAAAACGAAACCATATACGTCTTTACCTGCTGCACTATTCTTGTTTAAACACAGACAATGGAAAGGGGGAAAGAGAACAGAAAGAAATATTCTTTAAATGTTTATCTCATTTTAAACAACGTTAATAGCCGTTTATTTCCCTGAATTACATTTCCTTCGTAATAAACGTAAAGAGATTTTTTTATTCAGTCGAACGGTTGAAAAGTTTGTTAATCGTTATAAATGGTTAAAATAAATGTGTAAATTATATTTAATATACTTAGATATGAAATGAATTGAGTTTTTCCCACAAACATTTTTTTCTAATCCTTACAGTGTGATAACCAGAAAACTCGGAAATATGAAGACGACTTTTAGAATCAAGTTATTATTTTAAAAAGTCCAATGAGCATCAGACACACAATTGTGAAGTGTCAATAGACCGATTCCACTGAATAAGTGATTTAATAAGCGTTTAGTAAAACTTTTTGCTTTGGAACAACTCAAAATACACAAGTATTGCTATAATGTCGTCTTCGTATTCCATTGTTTTCTGTTTATTACTCTATATCTTTGCAACCCAATGTCATATACTTTAGATTTGAGTTTGTGTCAAAGACTCAATTTCTGTCCGTCAAAATCACACCGTTAGAAACATTTTTGTCTTCACAAATACAAATATCATCTAATAGTAGTCCCCCCCCCACATCAGTGGCGTACCTAGGGGGACCCCCCTGGAAAATGCAAAATTAAAAAGAAACAAATTTAAAAAGTAACACCTGACCATGACAAATACTAAGGGTTTGTCTAAATTCACCGTTAATATAAAAAATTAAGATACTTTTAACTAAAACTTTTGCAAAAACGAGACCTCGACATATTAAATGCTTATAACATGATGAAAGATGTAATAAAGGTATTCAAATTTTCTATTCTTCTATTTGTTCTTACAGTCAATTAATAAAGGAATTGAGTCTTTGCCACAAACTTAAATATTCAAACCTTTGGAACCTGATGTTGTAAACTTGTAAACCTTTGATATTTAAAATTCAGAATGTTTGATCCAACAGAATTCATAGTTTGAAATATCTAAGGTCGACAACATTTGGTTCCAAATATATAGTGATTAGAAAATCAGAGTTTGTGGCAAAGAAGCAATTCCTTTATTTCCATGAAGAGATATTAAGCGTAATTTTCAAGTTCCCCTTTATGCAATGATGACAATAACATCGAATGAAGGAAAGAGAAGTTTTAGCCTTCTAAAGAGAATACTTCATTACACAAGATGTACTATGACGGAAAGAAGACTTAACGATCTTGCACTTATGGCTCTCTACTGAGAAAATCATTGAAATGTTTGTGAAAACAAATCCCAGAAAATTGAAGCTTAAAAGAGTTAGTGAATATGTAGATGGAGTAAATTCTATCTAAAAATTTCAGAAGAAATTTCGTTTGTTAGTGAAAATTTAATTTTTTAATGATGCTGTGATTATTGATTTAGTTAGCTGTGATGGAGTTAAGTAATAGATTTATAAAGTTAAATAGTTAAAAAGTTAAAGTAAGTTTTTCGAGCCGAAGAATAATTTTAAGACTCTAAAAGGTTAGTAACACCCAAAAATGTAGTCTTTTTGGTGTATTTTTAAGGTGTTAATTGAGTTTTTGAAGAAAACAATTCCAGGGGGGGGGGGGGGAAAAAAACAGCCAGGGGGGGGAAAATTTTTAAATTTTTCCCCCCCCCCCCTCCTGGCTAAAATCCTGTGTACGCGCCTGCCCCCCATAACACATCCCATGGTTCTTTTCTAACGAATTTAATTGCTCAATTCCTAACTTCCTCCCTCAAAGTTTATTAAAGGCATTGTACACAATTTACAATAAACATTTTTGATAAAGATCGCAACTCACATAGAATACTAATTTTATCAATTTACGCCCAAGAGTTCATATAGTGTGCACTTTTATACCTTTATATTTATATGCCATACTTTTTCAAATGTCTGATTAAATAAATTAAAGAGAATTGGGTAAACTAGGTATGGCTAGTTAAACTTTTTCTTAATAGATTGCACTTTTAAAGCTAGAACACTGTTAGTTACTTTATTGTAATCGCAAATACTGTGTTATAATATATTATTGATTTATTACAAATTCTATAAATGGCAAAAGATATATACGTTCAGATATAATTACTAGAATTACTGTAAGCTTAATTACAAGTAAACTTTTATACAAATAGGGGAATTACCGATTCACAGTGGTACCCCTTATACTTTACTGATCATCGAGGGCAGATAGTTCCGGGTTGTTAATGTTATCTCGTGAATGGTTTTTAAATTGCCGGAAAATGGAGTGTCCGCTAGCGTACAGTGTGAACTTAACTATAGTTGACGTCGAGTGTTTTTCTTAAAAATTCTTTCAACTTTTACTGATCATCGAGGGCAGATAGTTCCGGGTCGTTAATGTTATCTCGTGAATGGTTTTTTAATTGCTGGAAAATGGAGTGTACGATAGAGTACAGTGTGAACACAACACAGTTGACGTTGCGTGATTTTCTCGAAAATTCTCTGTCCAAAGCGGTTAAAAAAATGTGCTGTAAATTTTTGTATTGTAAAAATGTAGGGTCACTTTAATTTTCGCCTATAGTCCCTTTAAGAGGTATCTATATATGTTTCCTTAACAAACAGACGTTAAAGGTTGCTTCACATCTTTAATAAATTGATATTTAGAAAAAATATTTGCAACATTTAAAATCTAGCTCCTGCAATATTTCTGCGTTTGTATAATCCGGTTCATATTTCGAGTTCTCATGGTACATTATAAATTGCTGATTAGAATATATACCTTATCAATCCTAAGAATTTTCAACCTTGCAACATTTATCATCGTACAAAGTTTGAATTTGCATCCGGGTATGTAATATATCTGTAATATACCGGGTATGTAATATACCTGTAATATACCGGGTATGTAGTATACCTGTAATATACCGGGTATGTAATATACCTTTTCTTAAATTTGATTTTGCATCCGGGTATGTAATATACCTTTTCTCAAATTTGATTTTGCATCCGGGTATGTAATATACCTTTTCTCAAATTTGATTTTGCATCCGGGTATGTAATATACCTTTTCTTAAATTTGATTTTGTATCCGGGTATGTTATATACCTTTTCTTAAATTTGATTTTGAATCCGGGTATGTAATATACCTTTTCTCAAATTCCGTGAGCTGATATAGATTATTTATCTCATTTTATAAAGGAATTAAGTTTTTGTCACAAACTCAAATTTTCTAATCCCTATAACTTTGCAACCTGATAGTGTAAACTTTTGATATTTCAAACTTAGACTATTTGTTATAACAGAAATCATAGTTTGAAATATCTAAGCTCCACGACATTGGGTTCAGTAGATACAGGGATTAGAAAAGCAGAGTTTGTGGCAAAGATTCAATTTCTTTATATTTAAAAATATTCTTGCAAAAATGCTAAATTTTTGTCAAAAATGTAGTTAAGTATGAATTTTAAAACGATCACATTGAAACTTTTTTTGTTTTTGCATAGAAAAAAGAACTGTAGTGTTGAGAGTTGGTGCTTCGAAATAAACTTCGGCCAAAACTTGCTTGATTTGGAAGCTCTTGAATAATGGACAGACAAACATGTGTTTCAATCTAACATTAACGGATAAATAAATGGGAGTGGGGATATTTACTTGTCCTGGGGGAATAATTCACCTTATATTCCCCCTGTTCTCAGTAACTTGAACAATATTCAGTAAAGATTACCATCATTTAATATAAAGTTTTGGACATTTAACGTAAAATAAATAAATAGGAATGTTTTTGGATTAGTTGTTTTTAGAATTTGAAGTTTTAATTATATGTAATATTAACTTTCGTTGGTTTTTTTTTATCTTGCATTGGAACTCTTTCTGACGTTTCTCTTTACCCCTGGATATCATATTTTTATTTATAGATTAATTATAAACACTCATGTTTTCCTGTCTTTCTGTATCCTGTATCCTCTCCATAATCCTTTATCCTTTCTTTATCTTTTTATCATATTTTTATTCATTTATCCTCTCTAAAATCCAGTATCCTATCTATATCTCTGTATCATATTTTTATCCATTTATCCTCTCTAAAATCCAGTATCCTATCTATATCTCTGTATCATATTTTTATCCATTTATCCTCTCTAAAATCCTGTATCCTATCTCTGTATCATATTTTTATCCATGTATCCTCTCTGTATATCTATTTTCTTCAAATACAGGGTTATTATTTGTATCAATTAATATCCCGTATCCTATCCACATCGCTTTATCCTATCTTTATTCCTGTATCCTTTCAACATCCCTGTATCATATCTATATCCCTGTATCCTATGTATATCCCTGTATCCTATCTACATCTCTGTATCCTATATATATCCCTTTATCCTATCTTTATCCCTGTATCCTATCTATATCCTGTATCCTATCTATATTCCTGTATCCTATCTATATCTGTGTATCCTATCTATATTCCTGTATCCTTTCTATATCCTGTATCCAATCTATATCCCTGTATTCTATCTATATCCCTGTGTCCTATCCAAATAACTGTACCTTATCTATATTACTGTATCATATTTATATCACTGTATCCTATCTATATCACTGTATCCTATTTATATAACTGTACCCTATCTATATTCCTGTATCCTATCTATATCCTGTATCCAATCAATATCCTTGTATCCTATCTATATCCCTGTATCCTATCTATATCGCTGCATCCTATCTATATAACTGTACCCTATCTATATTCCTGTATCCTATATATATCCCTGTATCCTATATTTATAACTGTATTCTATCTATATCCAATCAAAATCCCTGTATTCTATCTATATCCCTGTATCCTATCTATATCTCTATATCCTATCTATATTCCTGTATCCTATCTATATCCCTGTATCCTATCTATATAACTGTACCCTATTTATATTCCTGTATCCTATATATATCCCTGTATCCTATATATATAACTGTATCCTATCTATATCCCTGTACGCAATCAAAATCCCTGTATCCTATCTATATCCCTATATCCAATCAATATCCCTGTATCCTATCTATATCTCTATATCCCATCTATATTCCTGTATCCTATCTATATCCCTGTATCCTATCTATATATCTGTACCCTATCTATATTCCTGTATCTATCTATATCCCTGTATCCTATCTATATCCCTATATCCAATCAATATCCCTGTATCCTATCTATATCCCTATATCCTATCTATATCCCTATATCCAATCAATATTCCTGTATCCTACCTATATCCCTATATCCTATCTATATCCCTGCATCCTATCTATATCCCTGTATCCTATCTATATCCCTGTACCCAATCAAAATCCCTGTATCCTATCTATATCCCTATATCCAATCAATATCCCTGTATCCTATCTATATCTCTATATCCTATCTATATTCCTGTATCCTATCTATATCCCTGTATCCTATCTATATAACTGTACCCTATCTATATTCCTGTATCTATCTATATTCCTGTATCCTATATATATCCCTGTATCCAATCTATATCCCTGTATCCTATCTATATCCCTGTATTCTATCAATATCCCTGTATCCTATCTATATCCCTGTATCCTATCTATATAACTGTACCCTATCTATATTCCTGTATCCTATATATATCCCTGTATCCTATCTATATCCCTGTATCCTATCAATATCCCTGTATCCTACCCATATCCCCGTATCCAATCTATATCCTGTATCCTATCTATATCCCTGTATGCTAACTATATCCCTATATCCAATCAATATCCCTGTATGCTAACTATGGATTCGATCACTCTACCGCAACTATTTTGACCTCTCCCACTAGTGCTATAAAACGGAAGACTCTGATCCAATGCCAAAATACCTGCTTTAGGTTCATATCGTTAAATGAGACAGACACGTTAAAGAGATAGCCTCCTTGTAAGACCGGATTTACAATTTTTCCCTTTAGCCAAGCCCCAACTATACGTCGGTCTTTTTTGTTACTGAACCAAAAGTTTGGCCATTGCAAATTCTAACTTGTTGTTTATCTGTTTGCATAATGTGGATCCTTTATAATATACTCTAAATCTAAACATCGTAATGGTAAGTATCTAGTTTTTTCTTTCTTTTTGATTTTATCCTTAGTGTTTTTTCAAAAACTTTTCATCTTAAACAATTGTATAATTTTTTTTATTGAAATACACATTATGTAATGTATTTGATACTGTATTATGATTTTTTTTAATTAAAAATAGCTCTGAAGTGAACATTTGCTTTAATTTTTAAGATGGACAAAAGAAACAATTGTTTCTTGTTAAACTTACTTCTGGCCTTTGTCAAATTGCAAAAGTAATTACGGATTCATTTAAATCATAAGATTGTATTTCAGTAGTGTCGGATCCTGGACCCAGACAAGAACTACTCAACTTCCTCTCCTTTTACACACTCGTTATTTATCATGTATTTACAACAAAAAGCAATAAATGTTCTTCCAAAGTGGTGACCCCAGACAAAAAACGAACCATGGCCGAAAACACTGCCTCCTTGTCGGAAACAGCTAAAAAAATTGGACGAAGATGACAATCTCAAGCTTATCATTCTTATCCACAAATTCCCTATTCCTTTATCCTACAATCATCTAATCCTGGAGCTAATAAGCTACACATTAGCTACTCCTGGAGCTAAACTTATTCAACTGCCTCTCCTGCTATACACTAGTTATTTAACATGTATTTACAACTAGAAGCAATAAATGTACTTCTAAAATATTATATATATTTAATCTAAAACTCCAAAATTGATATGGACGTTCCTACAAAGTTTAAAGTTTCGGAACCTCTGGTAGCAGTGATTGTTCGGATTTAGTTCTCCTGGGACTCCTTGCAATAAATATCTGGAGATTTCTCTCCCTACAACTAGAATCTGAATTCTTAATATCATCCTACCTTACACTAGGTGCAGTTTCCACTATAATTTTACTCCGTTAAGAATAAAGAAGGTAAGCTGGAAAAAAATTGTCAAGAAAAAGATGCCAAGTACAAAACAGGCGAGATTGTAAGGATGGAAAAGGTAAAATGAAGAATATACATTATAACTGAGCATTAATAAAGTAAGCTTGAAATTAGAAAAATAATGTTTATAAAGCTAGAGATCACATGCACACTACAGGGAACAATTGTAAGAATCGAGAATGAACTTATCATTGTCGGACTCC
The DNA here is from genome assembly GCF_000591075.1 of Eurytemora carolleeae. NCBI lineage: Eukaryota > Metazoa > Arthropoda > Copepoda > Calanoida > Temoridae > Eurytemora > Eurytemora carolleeae. Next base: position 140,026 of record NW_019396286.1, on the reverse strand, counting down.
AACAGGCAGAAAACTCCCTCCATCCAAGTTCAGGAGGATCGCCAGTATCAGAAACATCATCAAGTTTTCTTAAAAACCCGTTAGTTTAGATTTTTTTGAGGCTTTCCGTTTTGAATACTTCAGTCAAGGTCATTTCTTTGGTCAATTAAATTAATGTAATATCCTGATTCCTGACTGCACGTTAATTTTGACAGGCTTTATGTTGTTTATCACTAAGGCAACAGATGTCTGCGCCTGAAGTCATAACCCACTTAAAAAGATATTTAGACAAAAAGAAAATATTTGTTGTTTTAGCATTTTGAGTTTTCCTGTTGGCTGTTTTGTATTTTCTTTCTTTGTATAAAGAAATTGGTGTTTTATATATGATATATTTATTCTCCAATATATATGAGATATATCAAACCTAATATATCATGGCTCAGCTATCATCGTGTACTTATCTTATACCTACCTAACTACCTCCACACTATCTTTCTATCTTTATCATCAATCCCTGTCTTTCTTCCTTCCTATCCTTGTTCTGCCTCCGTTAGACCCAATACTCTCCCCAGGTGTTAGTTCCTCAGCCTCCCGCTTGCATAGTGTGGCGCTGATGTCGCTAGGTGGGTTGGTCGATATACCAGGTTGGGGCCTCATCTATACATATACACCGAGAGCACCGACAAAAACAAACAATTGGCGAACCTTTGTATCCAAGCGCTGCGTCGGAGACGGAGACGGGGGTATCCTAGGAGTATTATGGGTGATTGTAGATCTGGGTGGGGGGGAAGAGGGGGGCCGCCCCAACCACCGTCCCGGCTTACCTCTACCCGTACCAGTCATGTGAGCACCTCTTAACTAAACACACACACACACTCACCCAACCCCAGTATGCCCTGTAGCCCTGCGTGCAACCTAACCTTGTAACTGACGTGAATATGGACCCGCCCCGCCCTAACCCTACCCCGCCCCCCTCCTCAAACCCAGGCTGTCCAAAGATGTTGACAGGACGGAGAAAACAGGCCAAACCTCAGAGAACACCAGGTAAGATAAGGTTTATATCTTTCTCCGGATCCGTCCTCCGGCAATTAATCACAGAGTTGAGAATTGTCACCGAGATTCCATGATTGGGACTCAGGAAAAGATAAATCTAAATATCATTCAAACCAAATCTTTTTTTATTCTTATTTTAACACGTATTCCAAATGATATAAATATATCTCAACTTTTATTAATTTAAATAGTTTTTTCTATAAAAGAAATCTTTGGTGAAAGTTGTCAGAAACTTTTGACAGATACATATTCAAATACAATTCCCTCGAGAACATTTAGTAAGTTATGTTTATAAACTTTAATAAATCAAACAAAGATAAAAAGTTGGATTAAAACTTTTAAAAAGAAAGTTTGCTAATAAAAATCTTCTAAATAAACTGATGAAGAATGGCGGTTTGATTGTAAAGTGAGATAAAAATGTGGCCCCAGGGTTTGGGATGAAACAAAAGAATACTGGTTCAGGTATATCTTGGCATAAATACACCATCTATATATCTATCTATCTATCTATACCACTAATCCATTCAGTATTGGATTTACCCAAAAATAGTCAATAAATGACAATTGGCAGATGAAAAAATACATTATCTATATATATAGAATTATTGAATTTAGATTTCTTTCTTTTCCTTAATCATTCTCACATCTTTTTGATCTAGTTTTCTCTGAATTTTAAAAACAAACAACTTTCTGATCACCCAATCAAAAAAAAGAAAATATTTTGGAGCGAAAACAGCAGATTTTGCCAAACTTTCATTAAACATTAGAATAGAAAACCGTGCTCTCCTTACAGAAATATTTGAAATGGTGAGTTATTGAAGTATTGAAGGTAAAGCTGGTCCTGTTTCTCAGCTATTACATATATACAATATATCGTTTATATCAGGTTTCCAAAAGTTGAGTAAGCAAGTTCCAGTTCTCTAATATCATTAACTAGTCCTATAGGGTGTCCAAAAGTTGAGTAAGCAAGCTCCAGTTCTCTAATATTATTAACTAGTATAGGGTGTCCAAAAGTTGAGTAAGTAAGTTCCTGTTCTAAAATATCATTAACTAGTATAGGGTGTCCAAAAGTTGAGGAAGCAGGTTCCAGTTCTCTAATATCCTTAACTAGTATAGGGTGTCCAAAAAAATAACTGTTTTACATAACAACTTTCATAAATATGATAAAATGCAAAGCAACACAAATAACAATTCACTGCTAAACTTGGAGTCCAATCAATTACTAAACTGTAAGTGTCCCAGAAATACATTAAAGTGAGAGTATACGATAACCCTTAAATATCAGATTGACTGTCCCAGAACACCAATAAGAATTTAGCGTATATATCATCAAATGAATCCTTTTCTTAAGTCTTTTTTCAACTTTAAAACAATTTTGAAGAAAGAAAAGTGAAGAGTTGTAAATCCTATTTTGTAAATAGTTTATTTATACAATTTATCCTTCATAACATTTATCATTGGGGTTTTTAAAGTTAAATTATAAGATTTGTTTATCTAACTGGCTGCATTTAGAACTGCCAACATAATTAACCGAGTGTCTACATATCTGCCCGTCTACCTTTTTATCTGTCTACCTCGTTATAGTCTACCTGTTGATATATAGAGTTGCATCTACTATTTTAACTGCTTAGAGAGTCTATCTTCCTTACGATATTTTTCATTGTCTACCTAACTGTCAACTGACATGTGGACTTGTCTACCTGTAGACAATTATACTTCTTTTCCACCTATCTACCTTCATGCAGTATACAGATTAAATTGTCTACAATTCTAGCTTTATACTTGGACATCTAACTATCAGTGTATACCAGCCTACTTGTCTTGTCTCTACATGTCTACTTTTCTACAGTTCTACATATATAGTATCTATCTGTTTACGCACTTGTGTTCCTGTTTACCCGGCCATCTGATTTTAAACTTTCTATGTATATATTTATGTCTTTAACTATATGTAAATATGTCTAGTGTCTATGTGTATGTGAATGAATAATCCCTCTATAGAGTATATTCACCACCACAATGATACATTTAAATATTGGAGAATAGATACAGGATACATTATATACACTCAACTCAATATTATAATTTATACTTTAGATAAGATAAATATATATGTACGCATGGATTCTTCTCAAATCGAACCATTTTTTAATTAGTTGACATTCATTAGCTGTAATTGTAAAGTGTAAATACATAAAGTGAAAAATCTGTTGAATTATTGATTTATATCCAAGGACTGATATAAATATGGAAATGGATTTGAGAAGAGAGTATATATTAAAAAGTTTTATCTCATAAATATATGAATTAAAAGGCAGAATGATATAAGAAGGTACTAGGTAGTATATTTCTTAGATTTACGGAGATATATGTATAGATATAGATAAAATATATAGATAGATAGATAGATAGATATTTGGATGGTTCTCTTCTAGTTCAGAGGTTTCATTGTTCGTTTGTCTTACTACAATTCTATCTATTCATACCAAACTATCATACACATAGCTAACTACCTAACGAGTATACATGAACTCTTGAACCAACCTAACTTTTGTTGGAATCTGTAGATAGCTCCTGCTTAACCAACTGGTTTTCTTATCCACTGGGTTCATTCTAGTTCGTAGATATATATATTTATAGCTAGTTAGATAGCGCCTGATTAAAGTTGTCTAGCTAGTTTCTCTGTTCCTAGATTCAATAACTAAGAATAACTGTAATCTAAAAAGATTATTCATGAAACTATGTAGAAAGTGAGGAAAACTAAGACTTTTCTTTGAGCTGAAAAGAAAATCTATTGTTGTAGGGTGGGTTGAACCCATAGTAGCAGATAGGAATTAAGCTCTGAAAGGTCATAAAGTTCAGTAAAGCAGAGAGACAGCTTCTTTATTAAGAAATATGCAGATGTGAATAATATCTACTAAAAAATATATATGTAATTATAAATTATGTTTGCATAAAAGAAAAAAAACGTGATTAATAAATACTACAATAGGAAGCAGAGCAGTAGACGGTTAGACGAGTAGACTATAGACAATAGACGTGAAGACGTATGTAGAGAAAGATGGCAGGTCAGCATACAGATGATGACAACAATAAAATGTAGACAAGTAGGAATTTAGAGAAAAAAATATGCTAAAAGATAAAAGGCAGAGATAAAACGATAGTAGGTAGACAGGTAGAAAGAGACACTGAAAGGTAGAAAGCTAAAAGGTAGACATGGAGAAATATATAGAAAAATAGAAGGTGAACAGGTATCAAAATAAATGGGCAACACGTAGAAAGATATAAGGTAGATGGAAGGTAGACAATATATATATATATAGAGAAATATATAAGGAAGATATGTAGATAGCAACTTGACAGATAAATATATACCAACTTGACAGCAAGATAGCAGGTAAAGATCTTGACATCCTTCTTTGACATCTTACAGTTGAGAACTCGATAAATTAATTATTTTCCCATCTATATCCTGTTGTACTTAATCACTGGAGAAATTCGGTCCCACATTCCATTTAACGGTGTTCAACATTTTTATACTTTTTGCAGAAATCCCTCGGCGATTTCTTAGTAAATCATTTTATTTTCGTCAATTAATTTAATTTGCAGAAAAAGAAAAAGTCGCAAAGTTTATGATTTTTATTTTCTCCAAAATATGTTATGAGATCTGTAAAGTTGTTGCCAAAAGATCATAAGATAATCTTATTTTATATTAAAGTTGAAAGGAAGAAATACCTTTTTGATAAATGTTTTGTAATTACTTTAGATACACAAGAAACTTCATTTACAAGTACAAGATTTTTCTACTCTCGACACTTTCGTTCTTGTACTTGGATCCTTTTCGTTTTTAAAGTTTGATTGATTTAAATGGACAGTAAAAGAAAAATGAAACGGGGTATAGGATAAAACCTGAGAATCTCAGGTTTGAACGATACCTATAAGACATCTATCTGATGTTCCGTTCTCGAGAAATTGACATAATTATACCAAAACGGACATATGTCAGATTTTGTATAAAAGTTGTAGCAATAAACAGATCATATTCAACAATTACGCAACAATCTGAAAACGATTATGTCCCACAGGAGCCTGAGAATCTCAGGTTTACTCATATTATAATTTTTTATTTTGCATTTAGCATTTCTAATAGATATAATTGATAATATTATTACATATAGTCCGTAAGTCCGTATTACGTCATCAGAACTTCAGCCAATGCAAAATAAAAATTAAATAATTATAACAGGAGCAAACCTGAGATTTTCAGGTTGCTGTGAGATAAAGTCGTTTTCAGATTGGTTGCGTAATTGTGGAATATGATCTGTTTAATGCTACAACTTTTTTACAAAATCTGACATGTGTCCTTTTTGGTATAATTTTAACACAGTTTTATGTCAATTTCTCGAGACAGGAACATACGATAGATGTCTTATACGTATCATTCTAAACCTGAAATTCTCAGGTTTTATCCTATACCCCCTTTCATTTTTCCTTTACAGTCCCTTTAAACAGTAAAAATGTTTCATAAGACAAAACGAATTAGAAATTTTTAAAAGTATTAACAAATTAAGAAAAGGGTTTCAAATTATGAACAATTTGAAAAAAAAAATTTGTAAGAACTAATCTAATATCATTGTTTCTTGGTTATTTGAATATAATGCTTGCTAGTTGAGACAAACTGTATTAAAGTTGATCTTCTAGTCGTCGACAAACATTAAGTTTAAGATCTAATTTTTCACATTCACTATTTTTACCAGTATGTAACGATTTGTAACATTAGATTTTGAATTTAAAATGTAGTTTTGAATATAAATCTAAAGAATATATATAAAGCTATCGCAAATTTTGCAAGCGGCCTCGGTTAAGCCGGATCCAGGATTTAGTTGTAATGAATTTGCAAATTCATAGAAAACTTGCAGAATCCGAAACTTGCAAAAAAATCTAGATATGCAAACTTATTTTACAATGTTTTCCAATTAAATTATTTTAAATATGTGCAATGTGCATCTCATGTTCTTTGTATCAAAAATCATAAGATTAATTGTGAAGATGTTTTTAAGAAGTGGGTATATACTATATATAACAAACATAAGCAAGCATTTGACCCATTTACACCTTTGTGTCCGCTGATATAAATGGAAAAGTTTAAGCGTTTTTTAAAGATTGTTAAATCATAGACCAAAATGTGATTGAATTCAAATTGAAGAAACCGAATATTCAAACTAGAGCCACTACATAGATTTTAATTTGTTCGTTGGAAATTTTAGTCTTTTGAACTCATAGATTGAAGGAGTAAAAGGGGGTGAAATAGGTTGGATAGGAGTGGATACACACAAAGGGGGGGGGGGTTCTTTGACCCATTCGGTACAGGGCTTTGACATGCCCGAGAAGGTTAGAACAATGAGTGCTTTTATAGATTTTACTCTCCTTAGCTTCACATAGTATTCTTCACAGCAGATCTATAATATCTATACTTCCAGAGCTTCACATGGATATTTTTTACAATAGATATAATATCTATACTTCCAGAGCTTCTCATGGATATTTTTTACAATAGATATAATATCTATACTTCCAGAGCTTTTCATGGATATTCTGTACAGTAGATATAATATCTATACTTCCAGAGCTTCTCATGGATATTTTTTACAATAGATATAATATCTATACTTCCAGAGCTTTTCATGGATATTTATTACAGTAAATATAATATCTATACTTCCAGAGCTTCTCATGAATATTTTTTACAGCAGATCTGTGATATCTATACTTCCAGAGCTTCTCATGGATATTTTTTACAGTAGATATAATATCTGTACTTCCAGAGCTTCTCATGAATATTCTGTACAGCAGATCTATAATATCTGTACTTCCAGAGCTTCTCATGAATATTCTGTACAGCAGATCTGTGATATCTATACTTCCAGAGCTTCTCATGGATATTTTTTACAGTAGATATAATATCTGTACCTCCAGAGCTTCTCATGGATATTTTTTACATTAGATAATATCTATACTTCCAGAGCTTCTCATGGATATTTTTTACAGTAGATATAATATCTATACTTTCAGAGCTTCTCATAGATATTTTTACAGTAGATATAATATCTGTACTTCCAGAGCTTTTCATGGATATTTTTTACAGTAGATATAATATCTATACCTCCAGAGCTTTTCATCCATTATTTTTTAAAGCATATCCATACTTCCAGAGCTTCTCAAGGATATTTTTTACAGTGATACAATATCTATACTTCCAGAGCTTCTCATGGATATTTTTTACAGTAGATATAATATCTATACTTCCAGAGCTGCTCATGGATATTTTTTACAGTAGATTCAATATCTATACTTCCAGAGCTTCTCATGGATATTTTTTACAATAGATATAATATCTATACCTCCAGAGCTTTTCATGGATATTTTTTACAGCACGGTGCTTTGAATATCTATACCTCCAGAGCTTCTCAATGATATTTTTTACAGCACGGTGCTTTAAATATTTATACCTCCAGAGCTTCTCATTGTACTTTTCAGCACAGAACTTCTAATATCTTTATTGTTAGAATAAACGCAAGTAAAAAATGCTGCGTATTAACCTATTATGCTGAACTTTATTTTTCTTTTATAACAAAACTAAAGTGCATGGAGAACAATTTTCCCATTATAATTACTCTATTCTGTTGAAGAACTTTTGCACTTAATAAAGTTGCAGAAAAAGAAATAATCACATTTTTATTATATATATGGAAATACAAAAATATTATTATCATTGATGCGTGTTATGTTTAAAGAAATTTTAAAAAGTTATGTATTAGTATTAACTTTTAAATTCTTTAAACTTTAATCGCATTTCAGGTTTGTAATTGAATTCGGCAGTAACGTCATCAGAAGCGTTCAACAAAAATTCGACTGTACGTAATGATTTTATGCAAACTATTTGCCTTGAAATTATTGAGAATGGAAAGAGCATAAAGATAAAAGATAAATGGAATCAGAACGAATAAATATGATTCATAAAAAATGAGCAGTATTTATTGGAGTATTGAGAGCACCAACGCCCGCTCAGGTTTTATGAAAGACTGGGTAATGTTTCGGGGTTTATCAATGAATAAGTTGAAAAATGAGTTCTTGTCATAGTGCTGGGCTGGGAAAATTAGGCGTTGGAAGGAACCTAATATAATTTGTAACATATTCATAAACCCCCTTTGCATGGGTGCCTCCTCCTTTCAATAACGCCCCTCCCCCCCCCTCATCAATTCCCTTTCCTCTTTGTTAGATGCATTGAGTTAACACTGCCTTTGATATTCCCGGGCCCAAAAGGTTATATGGCATAAATATGTGAAGTACACCTGCAGTATGGAAACAGTACAACAAAATGGCCGTTTTACACTTTTTTCTAGTAAATTCCTCTCTAATATATATTCTATTCTCTTTGTTCTTTACTGTAGAGTGGGTTGTGTTAAAAGATGATAAGAGTAAGAAACTATAATAGTTTGGTCAAAATCCCAGCACACACTTTATTCCCCTTCCTCCATCTCAACTACCAATCTTCATCTCCATTCACCTAGTTATACATATATTGATCCTTCTATCTATCTATTTAAACATCGTAGTATCTTTTTTCTCAATTTTTTACACCGTCTGAATATCTATCTCGGTTGATACCTTGTTTTTTGAAATACAATAGTAATATTAATTGATCTCTAAAACTTAAGGAAAACAAAGTTTTTTTGATGGAGTCAAATCACAATCAACCTGCATGCATAATTTCAACTGATCACACAATCAGTGCTGTTTTGATCAAATATATATTGCAAATATCAAACTCCAGACAATATTTACCCTATTCGAATATATTTATATATTTATATATGCATAATGCATGTTCATAAATATTTACAATCTAATTAACATGATTCTACTCAAAAATAAGCTTAACTTTCTCCAATTAATGGTTCCTCTGTATTTTAAAGTTGTATTTTCTTAAATATATATATATATAAATATCCATCTCAACCCCCAACCTCTCAAGCTGGATTCCCCCCTTCCCCTTATTTTCCCCTCCCGACCGCGTCCTCCTTAAAAGTGTTGAAAACTTCCAGTATTAAGTTTTCCAATTCCTGCAGTAACACTGTCTTCTGCTTTGTAAATTCTTAATGTTGTGCATATTATTATATTTTAACTACTGATTTCTTTACTTTTTTCATTTTCAATTGTTTTGTGCTTCGTCGTAATTTTTTCATTCCTGCTGTTTTTGTTTTTGTTTTAATGTTCTTCTCATTTCTTTTTTATCAGAATTGTTGGTCTATAAATCTAGATTTTGATCTTTAATGTATATCACGTTGATGAAAAACTTTTGTTTGCAACATCTGGTCAAAATATGACCTAGACTTTTAACCTCCAACCTTTCTCTCTATAGCTCCTTTCACTCATCGCGTGGGCCTCACATCTCTCATCACAATAATTTAATCTTATAAACACATCTTGAACCTTTCTCTCGTACATGAAAAAATTTCCCCGCTTACAAATCTCAATATTTTTCTTTTCCTTCTTCTCATTTAAAGTCTTTCTGTTTTCTCTGGAATATGCTTGAATGCATGTGAAATAGAACCCCAAACATAGTTCTGCACTGGATCTCTCTTTTGTCGTCCTCATCGCACCTCAAACCTGTGTTATTTCTCTATCTGTCTCGTATTGAACCTTAACCCTTTTTTTCTTCTCTTTCGTTAAACCTTAATCATTAACTTTACTCTTTATTAGATTTTAACATTTATATCAAACTTAAAAAGGCTCTCTCTCTCTTCACCATGTCATACAACCTCAAACTTTACTTTCTCTTCTCCCTGTCACAAAACTATAACTCTTTCGTTGTTTTCTGTGTTAGAATTTTTGATTTAACGGAGTTACTTCACAGTTTTAAATATCATGACATTGAGTTGCAGAGATTTAAGATCAGAGTTTGTGGCAAGAGCTCAGTTCATTATTAATAAAACCTTTTCAATTTTAATCTCATGGGCACATTTTGTGTGGATTTCCAATTAAACCGGATTTATTTTTATTATGAATCTGATTGTTGTGTGCATCCATAATCTAAGAAGGAAAACACTAGACAGTATATCAATCAAAAACAAACTTTGATTATTCTTTCCCCGTTGAACACAGCCTACTCAGGCACCCTGAGTAAATGATGAGGGTTCTGTTTGATTCATCAATCCTTCTCCAGGTCCTCTGTTTACCAGACTCTATGTTGATTCAATTATGAGTGTACCTGGTCTCGACAATCCATATATATATATATACATAAACAAAATCAACTAATCAATTGGTTAGAATAATGTAACATCCCCAAATCTGTTTCGTTTTATTTTATTATTATAATTCATTGGTTTTAATTATAAGTTAAAAGTCAAAATTTTACATCTATAATGTTTTAAACTTCTTTTGAAAAAATGAAAACCTTAAAAATAGTTTTTTTATTACTTGAGTGTAAAATCTAAACTTGAGGAGCTAAGAGGTCATTTTGTATAAATATCTCATCCAAATTAGATTGATCGGTTAGCAAGGTTTAACCCTGTTTTAATTTTTTGGGAGAATTTATTTTGATATTTCTTTACCATAGAGAATAGAATATATATTAGAGGGGAATTTAGAGAATCTCTCGGTATGAATTTTTTCAGTCCCTTTCAGCCTGAAAGGGAGTTTAAAGTGTACAAATCATGTAAATGTTCACAAATTATGTGCAGTAGAGTACATTAATACAGTATGTTCCCTAGACTATTCATTTCAATTTCGAATTTTTTAAACTGTTAAATAAACTTTACAATGAATTAGGTGAATAAAAAACCTCATTTGATTTATAGTTATAACGGAAAATCATCGTTTGTAAAGTGGAAGGCATAGAGTCTGATGAAATGATCTTTGGTCAACTATGAAACCAGCCTATTTCATGATTTGGTTTTCTTTTAACATTAATTTTAGATTTTCTATGAAATGATATTCCAGGGCCCAAAAGGTTATATAGCATAAATATGTGAAGTACACCTGCAG
>NW_019396286.1:0-128516 GCF_000591075.1 Eurytemora carolleeae | reverse complement strand
GGTAATATTGAAAGCACAAAAAACGCAGACCACTTTTTGGAAATGCCAGGGCTAGGAGAATTATGTTATAATTGTTTCAAGAATCATACATGTTAAAGTAGATAGAAGACTAAATGTCACAAATGAATTCAAATACCAAAGACGACTTTCAAGTCGTCTTCCTATTGTCATGTTTCGTGGGACACCCTGTAGATCCTTAAATTTTGTTCTGATCCTTTTTATTATTAAATTGAAAATCTGAGATATTTTTGTCATTTTGTTAAAAACATCCGATTATTGACATTTTTGTTTCTTTTTTCTTTTATAGGAATTATTTTGGCTGTTCTTTTTGAATTATTCAATACAATTTTGTATTACCATATATCAATGCATGCGCAAGCAATATTTTCATTGTAGGAAATAAAGATAGTTTGATGAGGATAAAAAAAAGATTTTCTAAAGAATCTTAATAACCTATGGTTTCGTTTATTTTTCATACTGACAGAAAATGAATTGTAAAATATCCTCCTAGTCCCACCTTCCTCCACCTAAAATATAAACCCATTCCTTGTTTTATATTTCATATTTTTATTCAACTACAAAGCATAAGATATTACAAATAAGCAATCACAATTTACTATGCAGTTTGGACCCGCCTAACCAGGGTAGGTTTTAACAATATACAACCCTCTCTCTTCCTAAAATACACCACCACCACCCTCCTTCCCCTTTGAATATTAATCAGCTCTATCTTTACCTAAAATACACTCCCACCCCGCTCCTTCCCCTGAATATTACCCAAACTCCCTTTTTTCCTAAAAAAACACCCCCACACCGCTCCTTTCCCTGAATATTACACAACCCCTTTCTTCCTAAAATACACCCTTACCCCGCTCCTTTCCCTGAATATCCTCCCAACTCCTTAAATTAATGAGTAATTCGTTTCAGCGTATTATTTACTAATGGTTACATGAGAAAAGGAGTTCTGTAGTCATATGTATCAAGTTGTAACAAGAGATATAAAGAAAATACAGTGGAGGGCAGAAGAAACTTTAGAAGGGAGATAAGTGGGGAGTGGACCAGGAGGGGGANATTTTATATACACGAAATAGTTCGATAATAATTTTTTAACAGATTGTAAAGTTGTTGGAAAACATAGTTTTCTGTTAGTATTTACTTTCAAATATACAGCGATACCTTTTAGAATATGTATTATAATATGTATTCTTGATAATGTAGGCAGCATACAGTAAGTATATGTATCTAACAGTCCAGTGCTTCTTTTGTGTAATCCTGCAGTAGAATTTATATAGTTGTGTCATATATACATTATTCAATATAGATATATATATACTTATACAGACAACTTTGTCCATTCCACTTTTCCACCAGAAATATATGTTTTTATAGTAAAGATATATATTTGGTTCAGGGAAAAATATCAATCCAATTTCTTTAAAGTTTTATAAATAGGTTTACGATTTAGTTTAAAAATGTGACGTTCTTTTTAATCATTATAATAATTCTAATCCCACTAGACTAATCCTCTAATCCTATCCCTACACTATAGAACATATTCTTTTATCCTTTTTGTTAAATTTCAGGGATTTAAACGCACCTCGCATTCTTTGTTAGTATGTAGCCTTCCCTCCTTTTCTTCCATCTTTCTTATTTTTTCACTTCTTTATCCATTGTATATATATATATATACCTACACAATTTTAGAAGAAATATATTAATATTGACAATACATTGATTTTTTTTTTTTTTTTGGTATGGGATCCCGCAGCATTTTGTCATCCAAGGTCTAGTTTGGCACTGTTCTTTTTCTACTATTCTTCTCCATTTTATCAAATAGTCAACATTGACTTAATTATCTTCTAGATATGCAATTCATATTCGTCATTCTTGATTTTTAAGAATGATTTGAGTTTGATTTCTATGTTTACTTATGAATCAAAATGAATTAATATTGTTTAGCTAAGTGCTAGTATGGAGATCAGTTTTGGTAATAAAAAATGGAAAACTATTGATTTGAATTTCAGTAACGAAATGTATTGAAACAAAGTATGTTGAAATGAATAGTAGAGAATAAGAAGTAAAAAAATAGAAGAAGCATGAAGCTTGTTACATGTGGAAATGTATGAGATGAAATTATAAAAAAGAATAAAAGATATTAGATTAAGGTGTCATATGAAATAAAAAAATATATGAAATAAGGCGGATGAATGATATGGTAAATTAAGTGTATAACTATCAAAAATAATAAATAAGGGAAGAAATTATGAGTATTTGTTTGCAATGTTGGTTTGCTGATGGCAAAAATAGAACAAAAGATTCCTTTCAAACTAAAATTAATGGTTGAAACTTCTTCATTTTGTTTCAAGCTAATAGGAAAAGATAAAAAGTACCTCCTACTTCGGTACATTAAATTTAATTAAGAAATTAAAGATAGATAGATAAATATGTAGCAAGTTTAAAGTAAGATAGATAATATAAGAATGATATAGTTACACTAGTTATAGAAATCCCAGCACATTTGTTAATGAATTGAGAGAAGTTTAAAGCCTGAATTATACTATAAATGACTCTTAATTCATTCTTAAATACGTAGAGTTTGAGACTATTTGTCGATGAATAAATGAATGATTTTCTGAAGCTCTAAACTTGTTCTTAATTACTTTATTACAGTACAATACATAATGATTTATATACTATTTTCTTCATGATCACGGGTTTTTATTCTCTCGGCCCTAGAAATCTTTCTTGATTAAAACTAAAGGACACCCAAAATGTTACATAAATTTCAAGAAATGGCAAAAATTATCTCTTTCTTTTGCTAAATTTTGCTCTTTGTAGTTAATATTGTAGTAAAATAAACACTAAAACGACATTTTACCGTATTGTTTTATATAATTTTTGTTACTGTTGAATAGAAATTTAAAAGTTTTGAATACGTCTATACATTATACAACCACATTGATGAATAATCCTTTAAAATATCTGAGAAAGTTTAAACTAGCCGCAGGATTTAGAGAATAGTTAAGAGTTTGGTTAAAAGATTGGCATTGTTGATGCAGAAACTTTGCTCAAACTAGAAAAAGAGTAAAAGAAAATTAGAAAATTAAAAAAAGTGAAAACAAATGCATTTCGACAGAACATTCAAAATACGGAAATCTGTAATTGTAATAGTAATCAGTAAGAAGTATTATATTTCTATAAATTCCTTTCTTATTATTTAATACCAAAGTTTTAATTATATATGGTATACACTACACACTACAAAGTATTCCATAAATGTATGCGGTTTAAGGTACTGTCGATTACCAGGGTTAAGGTATTGTCAATTACCAGGTTTAAGGTATTGTCTCTAACCAGGTTTAAGGTATTGTCTCTAACCAGGTTTAAGTTATTGTCTCTAACCAGGTTTAAGGTATTGTCTCTAACCAGGTTTAAGGTATTGTCTCTAACCAGGTTTAAGGTATTGTCTCTAACCAGGTTTAAGGTATTGTCTCTAACCAGGTTTAAGGTAGTGTCTCTAGCCAGGTTTAAAGTGTTGTCTCTAACCAGGTTTAAGGTATTGTCTCTAACCAGGTTTAAGGTAGTGTCTCTAGCCAGGTTTAAAGTATTGTCTCTAACCAGGTTTAAGGTATTGTCTTTAACCAGGTTAAAGGTATTGTCTCTAACCAGGTTAAAGGTATTGTCTCTAACCAGGTTTAAGTTATTGTCTCTAACCAGGTTTAAGGTATTGTCTCTGACCAGGTTTAAGGTATTGTCTCTAACCAGGTTTAATGTAATGTCTCTAACCAGGTTTAATGTACTGTCTCTAACCAAGTTTAAATTACCGCCCAGAGACAGTACATTACAGTACAAAAGATGCGTACGCCTATGAAATAACTTTCCTTGCATTATAACCTTGTCACTAACTAGGTTTAAGGTATTGTCTCTAACCAGGTTTAAGGTATTGTCAATTACCAGGTTTAAGGTATTGTCTCTAACCAGGTTTAAGGTATTGTCTCTAACCAGGTTCAAGGTATTGTCTCTAACCAGGTTTAAGGTATTGTATCTAATCAAGTTTAAGGTATTGTCTCTAGCCGGGTTTAAGTTACTAGCTCCAATCAGGACTTTAAGGTATTGCCTATAACCAGGTTTAAGGTATTGTCTCTAACCAGGTTTAAGGTAATATCTAAAATCAGGTTTAAGGTATTGCCTCTAACCAGGTTAGAGGTATTGTCTCTAACCTGGTTAATGGTATTTTCTCTAACCAGGTTAAAGGTATTGTCTACCAGATTAAAGGTATTGTCTCTAACCAGGTTAAAGGTATTGTTTCTGATCAGGTTAAAGGTATTGTCTCTAACCAGGCTTAAGGCATTGTCTCTAGCCAGGTTTTAGGTATTGTTTCTAACCAGGTTTAAGGTATTATCTCTTACCAGGTTAAAGGTATTGTCTCTAACCAGGTTAAAAGTATTGTCTCTAACTAGGTTTAATGTATTGTCTTTAACCAGGTTACAGGTATGGTATTGTCTCTAACCAGGTTAAAGGTATTGTCTTTAACTAGGTTTAAGATATTGTCTCTAACCAGGTTAAAGGTATTGTCTTTAACCGGTAAAGGTATTTTCTATTCGTCGTTAACCAGATTTGAAATTTCATTAATAATTTGCAATATTTTATCATAAGCTTATGAAACTGTTTAAATTATACTGAAAGAATTAGAAAGTTTCAGAAAAGGTTTTAGAGAATATTCAGATTTAGATGGAAAGGTAGAAATGTTGGAATATTTCTGAATATTTGATTAAGGATCAAACAAAAATATGATTTTAGTAGTTTCTTCATTTTGTTACTTGTCAAGTTTAAAATTTGTCAAGTTTATAAAGTTTAATCTATAAAAAGTTAAGTTTGAATAATTTTTTTAATGAAGAAGAAATTGGAATAAATTAATACAGATCTTTGATCATTAGAATAAATATTGGCAGTTACCTCTGGGTGTGCTTTCCAAAATCGATTTAAGATATTGTTTTCGCTTATATTCAAGATTTAAACTTTACAATATCCAACCAACTTTTAGAATCTATTTTTTCTTCTACTGAATAGAAAACTTCAATGTTTTCACCCTGAGAAGAAAATCTGACATAATTTTTTAAAATTTTATACAATTTTTTTTTAATCATAAATTATTAAAACAAAATTTTACAAAATTATAAAAAATACATATTTGTATTTCGGCAACAATACAACAAAATATTTATGATAGATAGGAATGGTTGATTCATTACATTGGGGGTGTATTACCAATGTTCTAATCTCTATGGTTCTAACATATTTCTCTGATTGCAACTGTGGCGTAAAAAAATCCATTCAAATAGCTGTGTTCCTTATTAAAATCAGGTTCTGATATTCTATAAAAATGTTTAGTTAAATCATTCTTTAAGGTTTAATTTTCCTTCAATAAATAGTCAAACTAAAATGTTCAACATGTTTAGAATATTAATCCGTAAAGAGTCTTTTAAAATAAACCTTGAGTCCCTTCATGTATTGGGTTAACATGGCCGTAGGGGGTGAGTGGTCTAAGACTGGTATTGAGCCAAGATATGATTTATCTGATAACAACGTGATAACAACAATACAGCCGAGCAGCCTACAGTCTACACGTTTAAACTGTTTAAACTGTTTCACATTTCACGGGGTTTAAACTCTTTTATCAAGGATTATCCTGCAAGCTTGAAGGACTAGACTGAGATGAATACATACATGCTGTCCCGAAATAGTCACTGAGGCCAAAAATTTGTTTATTCTATTGTAAGCTGTAATGATGTGAAAGGGTTAGACTTATAGAAAAGAAATAAATATGGCGATGGGGGAAGAAATGACGGGAGAGAAGGATTAGGTCCCCCCCCACACACGATCTTCCAGATACACACTGGGAAACTATTCTAATCCGTTATACAATCCATTTTTTTATTTCTAATTCTACATGAGTCTGTAGTCCATGTTTCAGTAAAATACTCAATTCTTTTTATTGTTTATTTCAGTAATTCCTTAAATTTAGTATTATACCTACTCTAATAATTTTTAGCTTTTTTCTTTTTTATCAAGGTACTTTGTTTAATTAAGATTAATAGGTTGCATTTCAATTATGTAATTTTTTAGGTTGTTCGTTTTTATCATTGTAGATTTTTTTCACTTTTCAATGGCTATTAAATTCATTTTTCCTGTCATTCTTTCTCGCAACCTTTCCCCTCCTTCATATTGTTTTACTGCGTTGAATAAAATATTTCAACGCTTATTACTTCTGGCATTTATGTCACTCTTATGCATTCAAGCCTTTTTGCATTTGTGTCAGTTAACTTTTTAATAAGTACTACTATTTTGCTACTTAAAACTACGAATGTTTGTTTGCTCTTCAACACAGAAATATGTTAAATCAAAATATATTTTCTCCTTCAATTTTGGTGTTTATAAAACAATAAGATAGTTGATAGGCTTAGTTAATAAATTTGAACTGTCCAGCATTTTCGGAATTTAAAAGAGAAAATAAAGAATGATTTAAAAAAATAGTACTTTGTTGATGCACTGTAAAACGTTGTCCTGTAAGTAAAGGCTATGAACTATGCAGTTTGTAAACTATAAGTGCGCCTGTATATGAAAGATTGCTTGAGCGGAATAAAAATTACTGGTTTCTACCGTATTCCCTTTATGCAGGGTACAGTTACAAATTGCTACCAGGTTTCCCCCCACTCATGCCCCTTGTTCCACCCCCCCCCCCCATACTCATTACCCTCTGCTCTATATATACATAAAGCATAGGTCTGGCATATGGGCTGTGACCCCCTCCTCTATAAATCATACGAGAGCAAATACTACCGGGTTCCTGGGAATACGAGTAGAACAGAGTAAACCATATTTATCGTAAGTCCTTCTCCAGTGGCCGAATTTAAAGAATTTGAGCGGTGGTTTAAATTTAAGCCGCGGTTTAAATATGGTTGGTTCCACTTAAAATTGTATCAAATGTTTCAAGATTTAAGCCGGCGCTAAATTTAAACCGGGTTTTGGCGGATTTTGGCGGATTTAAACCGCGGCTCAAATTCTTTAAATTCCATCTCGGGTCTAGGTTCAAGAGAATTTTTTGAAGTGAATATAGGACGGAGTAAACCATATGTATTAGTCGTTATTTTTTCCGGGTTTAGGTTGAGAAGAGTTCCATGCGATAAATGTATAGGACGGAGTAAACCAGACTTATTGTCTTCAAGGTGTTGGATCAAAAGAGGTTCTTAAAACATATGTAAGACGGAGTAAACATGATTAATTATCCTTATACACTAGGATTAGGTTAGAGTTAGAGTAGAATTCTTGAAATTCAAGAAGGATGGTATTATTTGCACTTCTCAAGGCTAAAAAAGAGTTCATTAATATTGAAGTAAAGAACGAAGTAAACAGATATATGTCCGTCCTTCTGGGACAGATTTTGTTTTAAAACAGGCCGGATTTCTGGAATCAATATTTGGATTTTAGATAGAGTCGTAGATATTTCATACGATTTAGAATTGGTTCATTTTAAAGTCCCAAAAATATAAATAATAAAACTTTCGATACTGATATATATATATATATATATATTTATACAACATATAATATATAGAAATATATATTTTTATATATATATATTATATAAATGAAGAAGTAAAGTAAAGTAAAGTGCACCACTAGTTTAGAAAAACAACCTGGATACTGAATCAATATGGAAGTATTTCATTAAAAAAACTTACAATATTAAAATGCAGCGAAAGGTTTCTCTCTGAGTCACGCTTGGTCTAAGATATAGACGCTATTTTTACAGTTTTTTATATGATTCTTCATTGTTAACTAGATTTTTAAGAGTCTTCAAAATACAACTGCAAACATTTGTGTTGTTGACATATTTTAGAAAGTTTAATATATTCCATGTTTGATCCTTCATTTTCATGTTTACAGTTTATTTTTATATTGTTTACATTGAACTAAGTAAACTAAGTAAACTAGACAAACTAAATAAAGTTGTTTAACAGACTAACTTTTCTAGTTAATAATAATATTTTTGCAGTAGCTGAGATATCTTTTTGTAAAGGAATTGAGTCTTCGTAACAAACTCTGATTTTATAATACCTATATTTTTTCCACCTGATGGTGTAAACCTTTGATATTTTAAACTAAGATTCTTTCATCTAACCGGATTCATAGTTTGAAATATCTCAGGTCTACGGCATTGGGTTGCAAGGATATAGAGATTAGAAAATCATAGTTTGTGAGAAAGACTCAATTCCTTTGAGAAAGGTTTAAAGGGGTTGTTGTGAATCTTTTATGGCACTTTTTATATAAAGGATAACTTTAAACTACGTTTATCAGTCTTGGTTAGAGTTTTGGTTGCGACTAAATCTTTATCGCAATCGAATGACAAAAACCGCTTTCTGTCATTGTTCCATTTTATTCCTTTTTGAAATGTTGATCGTGTTCTTTTTTAGTTTATGAAATTCTTTCCTCTTTATTTTTGTTTGATTTTTTCCATTCTGGTTGACCTTGTGTTTCTTTTTCCTCCATTTGTGAGAGCACAAAAGAAGCTGTTATGTAATTGTGTAAGTAATTGTCTTTTATAAAGAAACGTAATGTCCTAGATTCTGAGTAACTAAGATCTATCTACTGTCTCAGGTTTAGTTTTCTGAGTGTTCAAACATTAGTATTTATGATGCTTTGTGTGTTTTTTTCTTTATAAATAGATACACCCCGACTCAAAGACTGGCAGAATAAGAATACAATGTAAAAAGTAAACCCCTTCTTACATTATTTCTTTTCTTTAAAGTTTTTTAATACAGCTCCGCCGCGGCGTCTAAGGTTCATGTTAAAGTTCCGCCCGAACTTTGATTGTTTAAAGGAAGCAGAAATGACAGAATGTTATAGGAAGTAAAGTGAAATCTGTTAATACAGTCAAACTCAAACTTTATATTTTACCGAACTTTTTCTATTGATCGTTTTATTTCTGAAATATTATTAAGATTATATGTTACGAAAGGTTTTTCTTTTATCTTGCTCATTGAAGCTCACTGTATAGTACACCTATCCCACTTGACGCCCTATTCTGGAGAAAATACTAATTGACATAAAATGATTGATTTGATGATTGGTGTATATGTGCACGTGTCACCCGACACAATGGGTACCCAAAGGGGGAGGGGGAGAGAGGAAGAGAGAAGGAGGGGAGGCGTTACCGGTTGGTATAAGAAGGGTCGATATTGAATGCTAGGTTGAATACCGGCGTCTATCCTATTATTCTCAGCCTGGTTGAATAATATAAAGATTTCGATTAAACTGAGTCACCTCCCAGCATCTATTTATTTAGCAAATAAAACCAAGGAAATTACGACCTGGAAGTGAAATATAGACGGGAGTTGTTATTATGACTCTCAAAAAAATCCCAAAAATATATCTATTGTTAAAAATGAGATAGCCAACCAATATTGGGACTTGAATAAAATAGAGCGATTTATTTTTATCTGATTTTTTGCATCTTAATATTTCCAACCATTAAATAATTGATAATTTCATTTCCAGTGGCAATTTTTCTTAGGACTTGTAACCAGGACGGCTAGTTTAATTCCAGGTGTTTACCCCAGATTCTATATTTTACCAACTCCTGAAATATAGCTGCTAATTAAAATAATGTTTTAATTTAATAATAAAAAAACTATTTTTTAGGTAAGTTCTTTCAACAAATAATGCAGGATGAATATCAATTAATGATTTTAAAGTATTAAATATGATGAGAATTAGTCATTTTATTTCTCCTCTTATATTTTGACAACTTTTCTATTCTTTTTAATTAAATAATCTAATCATATTTACTTTTGCTTTTTATCTTTTTTATCCCACTTTATTAATATCCGCCGTCCCTCTCCTTCTCCTCTTTTTTTCTTTTTTTTTCTACTTTCTGAAGATATTTTCTATAAAAATAAATTGTGCAGAAATAATATTTTCTGTTTATACAACCCTCTATATCGATACACAGACTCAGAACTCTCATAAAAAGCTCACACATCAAATTAAAATCTTACTGATATAATTCTTATTCTTACCCTTTTTTGAATTTTGGTTTAACCCTAAAGGATTTGAGTGTTTGCCACAAATTCTGATTTTTAAATCTCTATATCTTAAGAACCCAATGTTGTAGACCTTTGATATTTCAAATTATGACTTCTGTTATATCAAACAATCAAAGTTTGAAATATCAAAGGTTTACATAATTTGTTTGTAGTTATATAGGTAATAGAAAATTGGGATTTGTTGCAAAGACAAGACTCCTGAAAATAAAAAATTGTATTGGCAAATTGTTTCACTGGAGGTTTTTTTATTTAGAGGACGTACACAGTACAACCATCCGCACAATACATTCTAGTTACTAATACACATATATACACACCAGATATACGTTTCATGTTTCAATGATGTAAATGCTCTTTGTTTGGCCCCCTTACCCTTCCCGCCCTTTATCTTCTACCATCTACCATTTCAAATCTGCTCTATTATTACATTATGTAGTTCATTATCTTAAATCAGTCAAAATAAAGAAATAAAAATAAAAATAGCCAAAACTATTTTGTTATTAGTCAAGAAAAAAAAAAAATAAGGAAAATAAAAATAGCCAATAAGCTTAACTTTTATCTGAAATAGTTATTTTTAGAAACTCAACCTCCCAAAATATCAGTGTTAAGGTTGAGAAAGGGTGGGGTGGGGGGAATTTATCCCTTCGTTTTTATATGTGAAAAAAAACCTTTCTGCTATTTTTATTTCTTAGCTTCTTTAAAGTGCGATACGGAAGACGTTTCTCCGTTGGGATGAGAGGAGGATGCAGGGGCTCTCCTGACATAGTGGATGGGGGGGGGGGAGGGGGTTGCTACGAGATGGGGAGAGTGTTAAGAATATCCCTGTATATAAGGAATATCAGTAGGACTCAAACAAATCTGATTACGTGAAAACCAGGCTTTAACTTACACGTACACATTTACAAACTTCCCTAAAAACACACATATTGAGCTGTTGAGCAACTTTAGAACTCACACATTATATAACACTGTTTAATACAGTGAATCTTTCAAGTTTAACAAAACAGTTCGCAAATTATGTAAGATATTCCTAACAACAAATTCCTAAACATATATCTAACGTGTTCTAAAAGTAATGAATTTCTAATAGAGGTGTGTGTAAAATCTAAACTAGAGGCACTTTATGGGTTTACAAAGTACTAGTAATGTTGCATAAATTTGACCTTCATGCATTCTATCTAGTTTGCAGTGATTAGCATGCTTCTAATAAAAACTTTTAACATTGGGATTAATCTAAGAAAACAAACATACACATCAACACACGCACACACTAAACACATCAACCCAAAGTGTAGGTATTCCATAGTGAGTAACCAATCGATAAAAATATCGATCGTACCTCCCCCTCTCCCCCCTAGTGGGGAACTCACACGTGCCCCAACCTGGTAATTCCCCTTCCTCCCTGCAGCTGAACCCAGACAATAACAATATCAGGAGTAAAATAACAGTTTTAATATACTCCTCTGTTCATTTTATATTCAAGGCGGATTATTAGGATTATAGGTGAAAGGGATTAGAGGATGGCAGGAAAACTAAAGGGATCAACATTTTAAGAATGAAGGAATGAGAGGATTTTGAAAGTTTTTCTGTCATTATTAGAATATATTTATTCCTAGATATTTCAAACTATTTCATAATTTAGAATCTTTTTATTTTGCTTTGTTTGTTTGTTTGCTTGGGTGTTTGCTTGTTTGTGTGTATTTGATGATGGGGGTAATGGTCTTGATACAAATGTTCTTAATTAATTTTATAATTAAATATTTTTCCTCTTTTACTCTTTTATAGATACAAAATGTAGTATATAGGTAGATGCTGTACAGCTTATATGGTAAATACCATTGTTAGAGTACAGATACTTTACAGTGTTCAGTTACTTTATTATAGTGTACAGTAAACTTTATTTTACACTTGACAGTGTAAAGTTTACTGTAAAGTATAATATATATTTATTGATTTACGTTGTACAGCTACAGTCAACGTATAACAGTTAACATATTGATCAACCTTGATACGATATGAAGTCGTTTTTGAAATGTTTTTTTTTGTTCTAAACAGTTAATTAACTCTTCTCTCTAATCTGCAGCCCCCCCCCATCCTCTGTCTCCCCCGCGACGCGCAATGCCGGTTGAATTTGGATCTCTACTATTCTCATGATATATTATCCACCTAATCTATTGGAACCATTTGCAGATTTAATTATTATTTAGAACAGGTGACAACCTCAACCTTTGCCCTTTTCATTCGCTCATATAAACCATATGTCCATACTGCTCAATGCGCTTAATGGCGATAAAAAAATGTGCACGCTTAGTTGAATTAAATTTAGTTCAATACCCATATGTTCATAAACTTACAGATTTGTTATGTATTTTCTATTCCAATCTCTCTTTTTTTGTGTAAAACTCTCGTTTTCAAGTTTTAAACAACCTCTTTTAAATTTGCATAGAATTATTCAGGTATGCCAGGAGAAGGAAAACTTGGATGAATCTTTTTAAACTTTTCTTATTTACGAGGCAGTTCCGTGAAACCAGTTTTACAAACATTTTAAGTTTAAAAGGGTTTGAATAATACAAATTTTTTGGAGCTAAAAACAGAAGAGAATGTTTGAAATTTTTGTATTAAAAGTTATATGGCATTCGTGCAAAACAAGGATAAATAAGTGATGTTGATCTATTTTCGCAGATTTTCGTTACAAACAGTGATATCTACATCCCCGGGAATTTTCTGAGCTTGGCTTAAAAATTCCAATATCAGTGGGTTGGGTTAAGAGAAAGTTTAGTCTTCAGGCAGAGCCGGGTTTCCAAGCTACTCCAATATAATTAGTATGATGTTCACCAATGTGCTTTCTTTTATTTGAACATTTTTTACTGTAAGAAAAATAATGCAACAAAATTTTTGATGAATTATAGTGTTTACCTATTATCCTGAGATGCATGATGTTATAGCACGTTTCATATTCCCCGGTATTCTCATGAATGTGATCTATTACACTGAGAAATTTAAACAATCTTCTTCTCTCGCATTCTACAAATTTTCGGGATAATGCAGTTTAAAAATGTATTAAGGAGTTTGAGGGTGGGGGTTTGGGTAAATATTGTGAGTAGAATTTTCATTTAAACATGAGAAAAATGAAACTAATTAAATTTTGATATGCCAATAAGAAGTGCAGATTTAAAGAAACTATGTCATCTAATGATACTTTTGAAAAGGTCTGATAGATCTCTAAAGGTGTGATGAAAGAAAATTTTAAAAAGTATCAATTTACTACGAAGTTCAAAGGTTTGTACTGAGCTCCGTAAGCAGGATTGATATCTTTCAAGCTTTAACTCCTGCCCTGATACACTGTAACCTAACCTTATCCTTATCGTATCAGAAATATTAAAATTAAACAGATCAGATTATAATATTTTAAAAATTTATCAGAGCTCTCTTTGGGATCATTATACCTGGATCATGTCAGAATAAAATTCACATAAAAAGTTAAAAGTGCTGCTTTCGTCTCATTTGGCCGACTGTCTGAAAATCTGCCAACCTTTCATACTTGATTTTTTTTTTTATTTGCATTGCTTATTTTCAGGAATAAACTTGATAAAATGTCAAAATATTTTGGCATGTTTTGCAAATTAAATTTTGTTTTTCTTATAAATGGGTTCGTTTGCATCCTTTTCGGGATTAGCTGAGGACACTTTTACAGAATTTTATTTTCTTTTTCATTCTTCAAAGAGTTTTTTTTTTGCCACTTGCTTCATAATTTTTGCACTTATCGGTAATGTTTGTTTTCTTTTTAAAATAAAAAAAATCTTTGACGATCATGAAATTACTTAATTTTGTTTTGCTTTAGCGCTTTACCGATTTTTTCGTTTCGCCTCTCTCCCCTCTGTCGCAAAACTGCGGTGTGAACGTGGATACGTGAAGTTGTGTGTGTGTGAGTGAAGGTGTTTGTATATATAAATATATGAATATGGGACTCCTATACTGCCTTCAGTTCACCTGAGTTGACCTACTCAGTAACATCCCGCGCAGCTGGAGACGCAAAGCGTAATTGCTTATTGAATTGCGTAAAATATTTAAAACATCAATCTTTTTATGCAGCGCACTGTGAAATGAAAAGTGAAATAATGAAAAGTTTTCTCCATATTAATTTTATTTTACATTGTAGTTCAGGTAAAACAATAATCAATGAATAAAAAAATGAAAAAAATTAACAAAAAAATCAGGGGCAATAAGTTCTCTGAACTCAACGTAAACATATATTGTATATAACATATATTGTATACAGTATATAACATATATTTCTATATCTTTCCAAAGTTTAGTTTTCCTTCGAATTGTCTCTGACAAGTATCAAATTGAGTTTGTACTCAGAAATATAAAAATCTAAAAAATGAATATCTTTAGAGCTAGCTCTGGCCCTATAGATATATTATGGAGTCCTATAAAAGTTTTATGGAAGTGACAATATAATTAAATATAGCTAAGAGTAATAATCAATAACACGAAAGAAGTTCCGTGTCGTCTTTTCTTATTCTTCAAATGAAAAATACTCCTAAAGGAAAAATTAGTTATATAATGTATTGGAGTAAGTACAAATTACAAAGCTGTGTGTGGTACTTTTACAAGAGAGAAAGAATACAAAAATATTTCCATCTTTTATTGGTTATAACGATATCATCATCATATTAATCCTTAAAAATGTTTGTATGCGTGAATTCACACTAGAAAGGAATAGAGTTTTTGCCACAAACTCAAGTTTTCTAACCCCTATATCTATGTTACCTTATGGTGGAAACTTTTGATTTTCCAACTTAGAATATTTGATATAATAGAATTCTGAGTTTGAAATTTTTATCGACATTGGGTTGCAAAGATATACGGATTAGAACATTAGAGCTTGCGGTAAAAACTAAATTCATTTGAACAAATCTACCACAGATTTTTGCTCGTTTCTCCCCAGATTTTTTTCCCTCTGCAAATATCTGCAAATATCTGCAAGAAACTTGCATCTTTAAGAAATAACTGCACAGCACATTAGTCTACCAAATTCTACTCTATAACTCAAACTTAATTAACCTTCTAATACTTTGATAGATAAAAATTTCATTTAAATTTGTTCACCTCGATAAAGGTTTTAGTTTTCCTAATGTAGAGTTATTTTCAAACCTCATTTTTTTAACTTCAGGGGTCGAAACTTTTGTCTCGAGTTTTTGCAATCTTGAACGTTTGATCTCAATATCCAGTGGGCTCACTTTTAAATTTGAGGATCAATGCTTGATCCCTGAATTAAAATTACCCCCGCAGGGTATGATTACCAAGGAATATCGGAGAGAAATTAATTTGTATGATCTGCATAAGATGACGATCAATGCTTGATCATGAGATTCACCCTACAAAAGTCTCACTTCACTTAAAAAAAGGATTATCTGTATTACAGGTATGAAGAAATATATGCACATATTTTCTATATCATAGCTCCAATCTAAATATAAGCAAATATATGCGTAATTACAGGTATGACTTTGCGATCTTGCAAATCCTGTAGCTTTTTAATTTTTACAGAAAACTTGGAGAAAAGCTAACTTGTTTGGTTGTTAATTTGAATATAATCTTATACGAAATAAAATTTATATGTTCCAAAACATGTATTTTTACTTTGATTTAAAATCTCAAATGAAACTCTAGTTCATATTAGCATTAATCTCTGTATCCTAACCTCCAATCTTTGTATCCACAGGGATATTAATTTTCTTGAAACATCCGCACAAACCCCTGTATCTCCCCCCTCATGTCAACCCGTTGTTGTGTATTGAATCTGTACAATGGTCGCGTAATACAGTGCGCAGGTGGAACCTAGGTAATATGAGAATACCAGGGATGGATATTAATTTATAAACACTTACTCCCAACACTTATTCCCAAACAAAAATATAAAAATCAAATAAGAACGAAAAGTAATATAAGTTCAGATTTTTTTTTCATTAAATTAGTTAACAAAAAAGGAGGATGGCTTGAAAGGAAAGGGCAATGAATGTAAGGGGGGGGACGAGGATGAAAGAGGGAGTAGGGTTTCTATTGAGGGTTAACCCGTATTTTACTCAACCTGTCATATGATACCAATATAAAGATATTGAACATATTATAGGTAGCAAAGTTTATTGTGCATAAAACTTTTGTTTATTTTTCTCCCTCTCCCTTACGACCTCCTAAAAAACTTACTAAAAAAAACTTTTCTGTGTCTGGACATTTTATATTTGTGTTTTTGAAAACCATTAAATTCAAGAAATATTAAGGGAGAACCAAATAGACATATGTTGCCTATCTATTTGATTTTATTTATTCTCAAAACAGAAAAATATGCATACAGCGTTTTAACATTCTTTTTTAAGTTTTTCTAAATTTTGACTGTTATCAATGCTTTTTTATTAGAAATGTAATGATCTAATTGTCTAATTTTCTATCTGTCTTTCTGTCTATCTATCTATATAGATATAAATATCTAATATATATATATTAATGTATGTAAAATTAATCCTATGTGCGAATTTAATGAATTTAAGCCGCGTCTAAAATCCCCAAAAACCGGTTTCTATTGAGCGCCGACTTAAATCTTGAAAAATTTAATACAAATTTGAGTGGAACCAACAAAATTTGAGCCGCGGCTTAAATTTAAACCACGGCTTAAATTCTTTAAATTCGGTCTCTGGTCTAATTAATATATCTCACAATTATAAAGGGTGCCCTAAAGTTTGTGAAAAACATTATATAGAGAATAAATAGTAAAATCATGTGAAAATGCTATTCAATCAAGATATAATCATATGTAAATATGTTCGCTATTATTGGACCAAATTATTATTATTATAAAGATTTGTTCACACACAAATATAAAAATACATATATAAATGGTTTAGTTTAAATTTGTTTAAATACATTTTTTTTAAAAATACAGCTTTCCAAAAGAAAAGAAAAAAACATGCAAAATTATGCACAAATAGACGACATTAATCATTACTCACTACATAACATATTTATCATTTCAGTTATTACGTTATCATCGAATCCTTCAACATAAAAATTATTCGTTCTTGTATTTAAAAGTTCTTGTAAAACCAGAACTTTCCATTCATGGTCCAATGGGACATCAAAATATTTCATTTGTTTCTTAACTAACATTTGACTGACATTTTTTAGATAACCCATGGCCCGTGTACCTGGGGGTGACAAAGGCTAAAAAAATGACATTTTGAAATTCCACGGGCAACGTCAGACAATCCGGTAAAATCATAGCTCAAAACCAAGCGCGGGTAAACAGCTGGAGTAACTATGAGGAATAAAATAATATATATCTATTTATCTATCTATCTATTTATCTATGAAAGTAGAATGATAGTTGATCCTAGAGCCAATCTATTATTATTGTATCCTGTATATACCTTAGGAAATAAAGAGAGCTCTAGCTGGATAAACGAATAAAGAGAGAGTTAGGAACTTCCTGTTTACTTCCTGGTCAAATTTTTCTCATCGTTTTCCTCAAAGCATTGCTTTATGATATGTGGTGATAAATATCAGGATGTATTTTAAATATTCACTTGACTCGTTTTGGCGTAGATGTGTTTTTTTATTTATTTCACAGATTGAATGATTTCTTTTTGTTTCAATTTAATGTTGCAGAGCACAGTGCGAGGTATAACAAATTCCTGGCATTAATTATTTGATCCGAACCCACATTCCTAACTGCAGATATATTATTGTAAAGTTTAATCTCAAATACTACAATATAGGGCAGTGTACGGTAGAGCGAGGGTTCTTTATTGGTCGTTACTGTCAACAGTAAACATACCTGCTCACTAACAGACAAGCACACAAACACACAAACACATACACATATTCTCCCCACTGAAGACAAACAAAAAGTTAATGGACGTGTTTTTCATAATCCGGAATAAAGATGATCATGTTTTTTAACAAAACATGAAACAGAATATTGAAAAATGACAAGATAGAACAGGATATAACAGGATATAACAGGATAGAACAGGATAGAACAGGATAGAACAGGATAGAACAGGATGGAACAGGATGGAACAGGATGGAACAGGATGGAACAGGATGGAACAGGATGGAACAGGATGGAACAGGAAGGAACAGGACGGAACAGGACGGAACAGGATGGAACAGGATAGAACAGGATGGAACATGATAGAAATGGAAAGAACAGGAAAGAGCAGAATAGAACAGGATAGAACAGGATAGAACAGGATGGAACAGGATAGAACAGGATGGAACAGGATGGAACAGGATAGAACAGGAAAGAACAGGAAAGAGCAGAATAGAACAGGATAGGATCAATACTGAATATTCTAAAATAAGGATTTAACCGGCCAGTTTGTAGACAAAAAGAAAGTAATGGAATAATGGAACAATTTTAAAACAGAATATTGAATGAAGCGAACAAATAAGGAAATATCATACCGATTATGACATGAAATAATAGGAAAAAAATATTATAAAACAAAATAGAAAAGGAATAATAAGAACAGTATTTAACAGAAACTTATAGGACGTGCTAGGATAAAAGTATAAAAAATAGAACTGTATATTGAACAAGAAAGAACAGGAAAAATAATAAGAGTTCAAGATGTTCAGCAGAAAAAAAAGTTTTTTAAACAAAGTAAATAAGAAAAGACAGAATCCTTTTTTTAACTCCACGCTCTATTTTAAGTGTCTGTTTTGGCTTCTGTTTAAAAGGATTCTTTTTAATTTATTTCCAATCAACGAATTCTTTTCATGACAATCCAAATTTCACCCTTTTTATCTAAGGAATTTATTCATTTCAGTTTTATTTGACAAACAAACAAGTACATTCAGTCTAGTCTAATTATTCTTAAGTAAATGTTTAGTGGTTCAATTGTCATTTAATATTATTGTCTTCCAGTTTAATTGTCCTTTAATGTAATTGCCTAGTAGTTCAATTGTCCTTTATTATAATTGTCCAGTAGTTTAATTTTCCTTTAATATAATTGCCTAGTAGTTTAATTTTCCTTTAATATAATTGCCTAGTAGTTTAATTGTCCTTTAATAAAACTGCCTAATAGTTTAATTTTCCTTTAATATAATTGTCCAGTAGTTTAATTTTTCTTTGATATAATTGCCTAGTAGTTTAATTGTCCTTTAATATAATTGCCTAATAGTTTAACTGTCCTTTAATATAATTGCCTAGTAGTTTAATTTTCCTTTAATATAATTGCCTAGTAGTTTAATTTTCCTTTAATATAATTGCCTAGTACTATAATTTTCCTTTAATATAATTGCCTAGTAATTTAATTGTCCTTTAATATAATTGCCTAATAGTTTAATTGTCCACTAATCCACAGAACTCTATTTGTATAAATCTATTTCCCTAATAGGTTTCCCTTAATACCTTTTCAGCAATTTGAAATCAGGTTAATTTTCTAAATGGGTTTTACAGGGTTAAAAAAAATACAATTCTAAAAACATTTCTTTGATATTTGTCATATAAAACATGTTGTGTATCGTGTATCAATCAATTCTAAATATCATGTCTAAATTTTTTAACATTCTGTAACGTATTCTCATTGTTCTATTAAGTGTGATAATCTATAGAGATTTAATATAATCTATATATTCGATAATATGTAGATATAAATTAAACCTACAGTACTTTGGAATGGAAGAGAGGAGGGGGAGGATTAACCCATATTGAAATATTAAATTAACGATTGTGTTTTTTTTTCAAGATAGATAAAGAAGAATTTAATTATTGCAGTACTATTTTAAGTTTCGATTTGAAAAACGAGATGAAGACGATTAAAACTGTACGAAACAACACTTTGTAATTTACAGATGTGTCAGGGGGGGGCAACAGATGTTACCAGTCCCCCTTCAGCAGATTAAATATAATATATATTAATACATGATTAATACATCTAAATATATTACACACCTCTCTCAAATATTATAACTAATATTTCCTTTATCATTATTTCAGGTTTGTTTGGAAAATTATTCTACATTATCAACTGTCTATTTAGAGGTTTATCTATAATCTAAATATTCCAATTTGGTTTAACAAGACATCATTAAAAATTAATACAAATTATTGTGTCTTCCCTTTTGTGACTTAAAAATGCTGAAGTGATTAATGAAAGTGTCTTAGATTTTCTCTGATGCTTTTTTAGATGTATATAAAAGACAATTTATAACACTTTGACTTTTCATACACATCAATGATCCAGGTATTTGAAATGAAAAAAAATTACATTTAACTGGTATCTGTATAAATATTTTTATAACTGCTACTGGCAATTCTATGAAATTGAAACGGAAGTTAAATTATACTTAACTCAAACCGGATATAGAATTGAGATATTGAAACCAAGATGGTGGCCGAGTATCCGGTTCCAATAGATAGAAATACCTAGCCCTTGTTAAGAATTGCAACATTGCAAATTTAAAAGTTGAGACTGATATATTAACTGAAAAAGATTAACGTACTTAAAGGACAACAAATTGAATGACAACCCTTTTCTTAATAAAATAATCGTAATTAGAAAATAGAAAATGTTATTTCTTTTTAATTTGTGAAACAGGGAAGGGGAAGGTAGTTTTGAAAAGTAAAGAAATGGAGGGAAGGGAAAAGGCAGAGAAGGAGAAGGTATAGGGGAAGGCAGAAAAAGGGGAATGTAGCGAATGAAATGGAAGAAAAGAAGATGGTAGAGAAGAGAAGGGAAAGGTATGGAAGAGAAAGGTTCCGGGGGAAGGGATAGGAAAGGTAGGGAGGGAAGGGAACGAAAAGGAAGGAGAGTTGAAGGTAGGGAAGAAAGAAATCGGAGAGAGGGGAGGATATAGAAGGGAGGGAAGATATTGAAGGGAAGGGGGGTCGGACAGGAGAATTAGGGAATCACATAGTTTTCCACGGAAAATCATAACGTAAACATTTTTTACTGCTTCCGCTCTCTTTTTTCTAAATTTTACAGTCTATCTATCTATCAATCTATCTTTCTATTTATATTTCTGGTCCTAAAGTCCTGAAATCAGTATTCTGCTTGAGATCCATAAACCCCTCCACGCAGTATGCTCACATAGAAGGTTATATATTCAAACTTAAATTTAGAATATTTAGAAAACTTTTGTTTTCTTTTTCACTTTTATTTTTCTTTCGCTTTCCTTTACAAAATGTTTTTGATTTTCCATTTCTTATTGTTTCTTGTCCTGGACTTATATTTTCGGCCTCATTTTTTAACTTTTTTACATTTTCTTTGCCTTCGCTGCGCTTAGATTGCGAATAAACTTTCTTGAAAATTTCGGAAAATAAACGAACATTTTAGAACGATGAAAACTCAAAAATTCTCAAAGTTTAAAAGCTCTTTATGAAACGTTTAACATAAATATGATAAAAGAAGACGAATGAAGAGAGATTTTGTGAAGCTATATATTCTAATGTTTTCTATCCTCTGTATTTGCTCATATTATCCAAAGTACTCTGTATAATTACAAATTCCGGAACTTTTTTCCCCTCACTCAATCATACACAGAGAAGCCTTCTCTGGAGGATTATGTAGAATATACGGTGGTATCTAGAATATAAAAATTGTAAAGCGATATGAAATAAATCTGAAGTTTGTTAATGCAATCTATGTTTGTAGTAATACCCTACTCCAGAATGGTTTCTCTAACACGTATCTATCCAGATACAGTTCAGTTTCATTTAGCAATCAATGTTTAAACCGGAATACAATCCCGTAACTATTGATCCCAAATCAAAGGGGGCGATTCTCAACCTGTTTATCAACACAGGGATCACACGGATACAATTTTATGATCTATCAACGCCTCTACCACTGGGCGCGATCTCGTTAGCTATCAATATCAATCTGAAGCTCGCAACTATCGCTCCAAATTATTAGGGGACAATCCTCCTCCTGTCGATCAAAACAGGGAACCACACGGATATAATCTCGTGATCTATTAACGTTACTAACAATGGGCGCGATCTCGTCAGCTATCGATATCAATCGGAAGCTATTAGCTATCAATCCCAAATTAAATGGGATGATCTTCAACCAATTTTTAAAGTAGAGAACGATTACTCTCTCGCAGTAAACAGTAGAGAGTTACTATATCAACTAGTATATTTTTGGTTTATATGTTACAAGTTAAACTTATTAGACGTAATTACAATTCCTCGTCGTTATCTATATCACATGATTAAGGTAATTATTTTACGTATTACAGCACAGTTGAAATCAGCGCAATTAAGATGTACGTCATTTTATATCCCATGATTTAAACTAATCATCCTACGGATTCAATTGAAACGCAGTTTTAATGAATAATGGTTTTACGTATAAGTTTACAAACATAGCTTGTTGATAATATACAACGTACTGCAGGTTTACAGAATATCCTGTTATCCGATATTTGCTACATGTTGTCTATATGTAGCTTTAAAAATTTAGAACGAAAATTGAGCCACAATATACATTATACACGTAGCTCAGTAATATGTTAATTAAAACTTATTATTTTAAGACTGCAGTTGATCGGGATAATAAATAATATAATTCACAACAAATAAACATTAAGAAGTATATTTATGTTTAAAGGAGAAAGGTAGGAAGACAAAGGATAAGAAGTAACTAAAATATTTCGTAGATTTTGTCTAAGTATGTTAACAAAAAGTTGAAAGGTTTGTAATGAGAAGAGGCGTAAAGAAGAGTCTGGACTGGAGGTACGGTGGGGTGGGGGGGGGGTTAAAAACTGGAGGGGGGGGGAATTAAGAGAGGGGTGAAAATAGATGGAAAAAAGAGGATTGAATACGGGAAAAAATGATGGCTTAAGGTAAAAGTAAATGAATAAAGCTCTGTTAGTTGAAGGGTTGCTGGTATTTATTTATCATGTGTTTTGAAGGTGAATTATTCGGGGTCAATATTTCAAAACACTTCTTTGTTAGGATATTTAAACTGTTTTCAAAGAAACGAAGATAAGCATTGAACCCTAGAGTTTTTAAAATTCTACGAAGAGTTCAGAATTTTGAAAAATATAGAGAATATTGGCTGTTGAGACGGTATTTGTCCGTTTTACCTTTCAGTTTGATGATTTTGTTCTAATTTCTAATTTCTCTTTAACGTGTTTCCTTTGTCTAAGGATTAGTTTAGTTCCTGTATTCAGGATTTTCAGTTGATTGCCACAAATCCCCAAAAAAGTGTAATGATTACTGCTTTTAAACCCCCACTCCCACTCAGCTGCCTTCCCTTGCTCCTCACCTGCCCCCCCCATACCTTTCGTAATCCTACGGATATATCTAGTGAGCATGTATCTGTATTTAATGGATGAATGGAGAATTGAAGGCTCAAAAAAAGATTTTTTACCACATTTATATTGATTATTAAAAACTCCTGAATCAACCAGGGTACGTACACTTTTACATCCAAAATTTACTTTCATTTTCAAAAAAGTTTGAGAGGGGTAGAGGGTTTGTGTACATTTTTATTGTGTCGTATAAGAACAGCCCAGGAACTGGTTTATTTTAAATAAACAATAAGCCAGGCCTTCGTTGCGTCATAGTCAAATGTGTATTGTATGCAATCCCCGTCACCTTTTTTTATAGACCTTGGTAAATATTATAAATGGTAAATAGTAATATTTTTGACCCAATAGTTGAATTAATGTGTAAAATAATACCAACAAAATTTATAAACTTATAAAAATTATTGCAATTCAGCAGAAATTGATCAGAACATTGATTCATCTGTCTATCTGTCTCTGTATCTCTTAACATTTATCATTCTAAATTCTGATAATCTGTCTTATACATCTCCAGGCTTAGTAATGCACACATATTCATATTAGTTATTCAGTCTGTTCAGGGGCAAACCCTCCCTCTTTGTAAGAAAGAATCCCACCAGGTGTGATAATATGGTAAAATCTGTGCTCTATATAAACTCTAAATACCTGGGCTATACTGATTACAATAGAGGCAGGTGCAACTCCACTGGAACCCCATACCTGGAGCTAAGTAAACACATAAACTAAACCTTTCTATGCTGAAGCTATGGAACACATTACTATGCTGGATCGGAGCTAAAGAAACATTAACAATCACATCAACCTTACTCTCATTGTAATTACCTATACCTGGAGCTAAGAAAACACACAGACAAAACCCATATATATATATATATTTATATGACAAAACCTTATTCAATCTTATTCAATTAAGCCTGGAGCTTAACCCGACCTAAATCTCTATCCAAATGCTGGAAGATAAACGCTAAATCTTATTTCTGTATATATCGAGTCTGATAAACAAGAAAATTTCTCGTGAATCCATCTCTCTCACACCTGGACGAATTCCTGAAAAATTTGGCGGGAAATATTCAATTCCTCATCCGGCTTATCATCTGGGGGGTCGTCTTGTCACCCAATTCACTCAGGGAACTGAGGTCTCTTATTGAATAATCACCATTTATACATGTTTATTTTGCGTACTTTTCATTTATCTCATTCTTTACACCTCATAATTTTCTTTTTTTGATCTAAATCCAATCATCAATTCATTCATCGGTCTATTCTATTCTGTTCTATATGTTACAACCATTTCGTTCCTTCTATTGAGGAAAATACCAAATGTAAAACTATAACAATACCTTTAACTGAACTTGGATATTCTCTTTTCTTTAATGTTTATTCTAAGCCTGGATCCCACCTGCCATATACCCACCTTCTCTATCCATCTGTCTATCTATCTGTTTATCCATCTATCTTTCTATAGTGGAATGCTACACCATGGGTTCCTGATTTGTTCCCCATGTGCTGAATGGTCAGGAACAAGAAACATTATTTAGTCTCCTCCTTTCAGGGCCTTTTAGCGCCACCTTATTACACGCATAACCAGCATAAAATATTATTGAAAAATTGTTAAGTAAAACATAATTATCAGAAAGTATATCCTTGGTTTGGTGCATTTTATTCAAGTCCCTAAAAAATGGCTGTTTACTACTTGTTACAAATGGAATCTTAGTTACTGGTCTGAGTGAAATGGGCTGTGCAAGTGCTGTGCAAATGGCTGTTTACTACTTGTTACAAATGGAATCCTAGTTACTGGTCTGAGTGAAATGGGCTGTGCAAGTGCACGGTGCACGATTGCAGTGTTTCATGATTCATCGGATTAACTATATTATTCAACCTATTTCATGGTGTTATGGGTTCCACTGTAAGTATATACGCAATACGTATAGATTTATTTATGGTTCTACTGAGAACTCTGTGGTTCATGTTTAGCAGAAAATAAAATCTAATTTTAAGATATTCTTGGGGGAATTATACTAGGATAAGGATAGGGATATTTCTGTCGGAAAGTCAAAAGGAAGATGAACTAGCTTTTTAAGAACATTTTTTTACTTAAAATTCTGTTTTCTTTTAATTTAAAAACAAATTCCCAATAAATTCAAGAAAATGATTTCTATAAAAAACATTTTGTAAATAAAGATTACATCCTAAAATATTTAACGAAACAATTTAGCAATTTAAAAAATTAGTTAAAAGGGGTAACGAGGTAAACTAAAATAATATTAATTTCTCTTTCATGTAAACGCAAAATTGCATATTTTTTAAATCTGTTTCGAATGGTTTTTTTTTAACTATTTGAGTCAGTGAAATGAGAAATGTACACGGAATAATTGCTTGTGGGTGGACTGCGGTTGAAGGTGGGTACGATGATTGAGCACCTTACCCTTGAGGATGATACGGAAATTTACCTTTTTTTGCTGTAACAAGACGATTTTTATGAAAAACAAAATAAATAGTGAAATGCAAAATTTCTTGTATTTAGTTAAGTTTCACCCTTTTCTAATGGGTAAACAACAAGGAGTGGGAGGCAGGGAAGTAGAAAGGGTTTGTGAAAGGAGGGGAAAGTAGAAAAAGAGGTGAAAGATTTTATGCAAGACATTATAGCAAGAAACAAGTAAAAAATTAAGAACGAGTTGGTTTCAAAATTATATGATTATAGGAGGATGAAAGTGGTTAGAAACTGTTCTGTTAAATGCGTCTGTTATGCCTAAAATTTTATTTTCCACTAGGTTAGAGAGTCTCTTTCAGGCACTCGAGATTTGAGTGTTCTAAATGAATTGAATGTATAATATTTTGCACTAAATCTCAATGAGCATGTTTGGTTGCACGTCTATTGTATATAACTAGGGGAGACCAGGTATTTAGTAATGTCGGGGGGGGGGGGGGGTCTGTATCGCCGCTGACATAAACAGTAGGGACCAGGCTGATGTTGCCCCTGTCTGTCCAACCCGGTGTGTCACCTCTATATCCCCAGATGGGTATATATTGGGGTTTACACGGTATAGGTGTGTTAGGCAGATGTGTGTATTCACTATTCAGTTCAGTTCAATACCGGAGCTAGGACAGGACACATGTGATATCAAGCTCAATCGTTAAAAACCTGCTTCATGATAATCTAAACATACGTGATCTATTCAATATGCTAGCTCACCTATTTCCTATTAGTTCAACTCACTGTAAGTAGGATTTTTAAAGGTTCGAACTACTGTTTTGGTCGAGATCATTATTTCAATTTTTTGTATCCAAAATATTACACGCATTTAAAGAGTTTATATCTTTTTTTAGTTTTGAAAGATCAAAGCTCGGCGACTACGGTGTATATATTTGATTTGATTAGATTTGATAAGATATGTTTTGCTCCATGTGAAGGTCTTTATCAAATTATTTCTACGTTTGAGAGAAACTTTCAGAAGAGATAAACTTTTTCCCCTCCAACATATTGACATTCTGACAGGCGCAAAAAATACGGCCAAGCAAATATTGCAATAATATATTTTTCCAAAACAATTTAATAAATTATGGACAAGTACTATGAGTTCGTTAGTGTAGATATAGGCGATCGATTCAGAGGAAGGCCCTTCTATTTTAAACCTGAAATACAAATTAATTATAGTCTTGTTTGGTTATCTAGGGATCTGAAGGAATTTCTTAAAACTACTTTAAAACCCCAGGTTTACCCAATGAATATACCTTAAATATTCAGGTTGACCCTACTTAATAAATGATATCCTAAGTTGGAAAGATCAGGCTTTTCTGGAAATCTGAAATTTCCTTATACTCAATTAGAATTGCTGAACCAGACCATGAAAATTTCTTCGGTTCAAACCAGTTCCCCAATCCAAATTGGTTTATGTGCTAACCCTACTGAATCTACCTATTACTCCACAATTCAGAGAATAAACCGAATATCCAGGTTCAATGGCCGGCCCCGAGATATAAGGGATGACCATACTAAATATACCTGAAATATCCAGGTATTGAGGCTGACCCTACTGCTAATGGAAATATAACACTCTGTAAATACTTGAGTTAAGATATATCAACACACAGCTAATTGCAAATATATTTTAATACTAGTCTGCTGCAAAAAAATATATCGTAAATATAAATATATATATGTATATAAATATATAATATGTATAACCCATGTTTATTGACTGATGAGGATCGAGAGATCTGAAACAGTTTGTATTAATAAATATGAAAACGGAGAAGCTGTTCTGATTATTGCTTTATTAGTTATATATATATATATATCTTTTAATATATAAATATACGTATTTAATTAAAAAGATACATACAAAATTAAAGAGATATACACTACATTTATGTGTATATTTTCTGCTGCATGTAAATGGTGAGAAACGTGTCTTAACCCATCTTTAAATCAGTTTTATTTAGTAGAGATCATTTACGTTTATTTAGTAGAGATCATTTACGTTTAAAAAATATTCTCGATCCTAAGTTAAGTGAAGTTGAAATGCAATTTATGATGTTACCTTATTGGATTGGATATCTTAAACTTTTTTTGTAATTTTCAAACTTAGGACAGACCTAGTAATTGAAACAAAATATTTCAAGCTGATTGGAAAAAATTTGTTAGGAATGTCCCAAGGTAGTGTTCAAGTTTTAAAGTTAGGTCATTACTTAATTATTTAGAATATCTATTCCCATCCTGACTCAATGCCTTTATTTGATATATCTACTTCTCTGAGGAAGTCCCTAAACCCTATAAAAGTTCCGCCTTTTGACCCTCCCAACCCGTGTTCATCTATGCGGAAAATTTGTCCTGTCAATTTTATAGAAAAGTAAACTTTTCATTTTTAAATTACTCCACGAGCCGTAAAAGTTTCAGCTTTAAAGATTGTACCTGAAAGCAAAACAAAAAAATAAATTTTAAAAATGGCAGTGGATAAGCCTGACCCTAGAAGTTAAAAATAGTTGTTCAATAAACGTGTGAAATAATGTGCATGACTCTAAAGGCCTTCAATTAAGCTCTCAAATTCACTATGGTAAAGTTAAAAAATATATGAAACTAGCTTAGGAACCCAGCCAAGGTTACTAAAAGTTATTTCCGCCGTTTACCCGCACTGGAACGATTTTAAGGGGAAATATTTCGCTATTAAAGATTACAACTTTATATATATATATGGATGACATGATACAAAGTTAAAATTATAAAAATACATGATGTTTTCTCAAATTTTGATGTGATATTTTAAGTTGTACGTTGATAGAATGTATTTTAATGTATTTTCTATCTATTCACTATCTATTAACTATCTACTAAGTATCTAATAGTTCCTACATAGAAATTTTTTAAGACTTAAGAAGAAAAGGAAAAAACTTTGCAAAATCATATATTTACTAAGTGTAAATATTTTAGTGATTGTGATTTGAACAGCGAATTATCACAATTATAGTGCTTTTTAGTATTTTATTCTTATATAGCAACAAACTCAAAATTTCTAATTACAATATCTTTAGAACCTGATTGTATAAACCATTGTGACTTCAATATTATATCAGATATAATAGGTGTCATAGTTTGAAATGTCAAAGGTCTACGACATCGGGTTACAAAGATATAAAAAATAAACAACGTTTTTGGCAAAAACTCAATTCCCTTTGAAGAAAAAGTGGATTAAATCAGTATTTGAACTTCCTTTAGGGGGTAAGTTGGGAGACGCAAAAAGCTTTTAAAGATTGACCGACCCTAACTGGGGTTTCAGCGTCATAGCGTCACTAACATCACACACCTTCAGCCTTCTAGTTTCAAATTATAAACTCCAAGTAAATTATATAATGTGCAATGTACATGGTACAATATCTGTATATAATGTACAATGTACATTCTACAATATCTGTATATAATGTGCAATGTACATTGTACATTATGTGCAATGTACATTGTACATTCTACAATATCTGTATATAATGTGCAATGTACAATATCTGTATATAATGTGCAATGTACATTGTACATTCTACAATATCTGTATATAATGTGCAATGTACATTGTACAATATCTGTATATAATATATTTGTATATAATAAAGGGAAACTTTAACAATTTAAATAGTAAGGAAAGTGTGTATTTTCTCTCCGTTACGCGGGAAAGGGGTTCCCTCGTGACTGCAAATATAGAACAAGAGTCTTTTCCTTAAATTTATGATCTGCGTTCGTTAGAACAAGAGTTTTAATTCCACATGCCAAATAAGTAATATAAGTAAAAATACAAAAAATAAGAAATTCAGAAAAACTATTTAACTATATATATATATATTATATAATTTACGCAAATCCAAGAACAAGCTTCTTAACTTTGCATTTAGATAGATAACTACTGACAACACGTCTAATTCATTAATATATATCAGGATATATCGTTGAAGCAACTCACTTGAATAGTTATTAATGAAGTTTAAAGTTTGGCAAAACATTTAAAAGTCAGGTTAATCACTTCCACAGCTATTGAAAATTAAAGCCCCCCCCCCCAAAAAAAAAATATACCACTCCTATAGAAAAAATGTCATTTCAAACATGATAAAATCAATATCACGTTTTGGAACTTTTTATTCTATATTTGAAAATATTTCTTCTAAAAAACGATTCAGTTTCAATATTTTTTTAACGTAGGTACACACTACTACACTGTCTGAATATTTCAAAGTAGTTTGTATCTTGTTTATATTAAATACAGGTTTGCCAAGTTTTTTTCTTTCTTGAATATAGTGTTGACATAATTTTAATAAAAAACTGTCAATAGAAAAATAGCGCACTAGAATAAAGTACGCTGCGCAAAATATCCTTTTAAAATTAAATTTCAGCTTTTTATCTAGATATGTCCATTATTCTTCTATAGTGTCTATCAATTTCAAGTGTCTTTTAATCTCTTTTCTCTATCAATTTTAGAGTCTTCCATTTTGAAAATATTTTCTGTTTTTGTCTAACTAACTATTTGTCTGTCTGTACTCTGTTAAGACCGTTAAACTGTCCCAACCCTCCTCTCCCCACCACGTCCTTTTATAATGAACCATTTCCGCCCAACCACCTGCCCTGACAAACCAACCAATGAGAGCTAAGCAATTAAACTAGTTGAACCAATCCCAGCTAAATCCAGGTACACAGGTCCTGTACCCCAGGTGAAGGCCAATCAGAACTCACCTGGCCTGATTACAACCAATGAATGTAACTCTGGGCCACCTCCCCTTACCTGTCATTGGAGGGTTTACTGTCGTATAATTCAAAATTTATTAATTATTAAGTCAGCAAATGTGATTTTTAACAAACAAAAAGATATAGCGGCACACCCAAAAAGTTTTTAATAATCATTAAAGTAGAGGGATAAAAAATTTTAAATTCACGAAATAAAAATAACAATAATATTAATTTTTTTTCAGTTGAAACCGACTGCACAACCGACAGCGGTGTAGACAGCGAACCCTCACCGTCCAGTCCAGACTCCGACACGGGGTCAGGATCTCCCCATCCAACTGAGGGGTCAGATTCGCCCTTCCCAGACCGAACAGATTCACCCCAACCCTTGCCAAGCTACCCGGGAGATAATTCCAAACCTATCCTACAGGAGAGATCAGACGATGTATCCAAACTCTCAGTTCAATGTGAAACCCTGAGAACCCCTGAGTCCAATCAAAACTTGAACAAAAAGGAAGTTCAAATAATTATGACTCCGAACAACAGCTCCCTTCAGTCCAATTATAATGGAAGTTTAAGCTCCCTGGAGCCAGGCCTGGAGGATGATAAGATGGAGACCGTGGAAGCTCTATTGAGCCTAAGCGACACTTCTCGAAGTCCCGGAGGAAGTCCTGACAAAACCATGATAACCATCCTGCCAGCACACAACCCGGATAATGGTATTCAATATTTAATATCTTTCTGCCTTCAATTTTTACCTTCTCCATCAATAAAGCGAATACATTTAATTTCTTTACATTTGTGTTCTCATTTGCAACTTTTCTTTCCTAGTTCTATATAACTTTGCAGCCTTGTAAAAATGGGTTGTAAGATCTGTTATTGAGATCTGTCCAGTGTCCATGTCTCATTTGAATATGTTTTCTTTAATAATGATAATAATAAAAATAATGATAATAATGATAATAATAACAATAATAATAAAATAAAACTCTTCTCTAGAGTGTGTTGTGTGTGGACTCTGTGGAGTACCTCTGGTCTCCCTTGAGCCCCATACCTGCTCCTCTCCTCCTCAACCCTACCCTACTCAACCCTCTACCCTCAACTGGAAATCATCTGGTTCAAACCTCTCAACACAACTACAAGAGTTCTCTGCAGATACTCAAGTGGTAATTTAAATTCTTCAGTTTTAAAAGGAATTGAGTCTTTGCCACAAACTCTGGTTCATCCCTAAATCTTTGCAACCCAATGTCGTAGAAATTATATATTTCATATAAATGATTAATGTTTGATTAAATAATCTAAGCTTGAAATATCAAAGGTTTATACCATTAGGTTACAAAGATTTAGGGATTAGAAAATTTGAATGTTTGGAAAAGATTCCTGTAGTTATCATGTTTATCTAAATATATATGATGAAAAAGAAAAGATCAAAGAATCATCTAAAATAAAATTTAGAATTTAAACGGTTCACATATTTTTTCTCTACTAATGTTTTGATAGTTTAAAAAAATATCTTTGTTTAGCAGTGTTCGGTGTGCAAGAAGGAGTTTGCAAATGTGTATAGGTTGCAAAGACACATGATAAGCCATGATGACTCCGCGGTCCAGAGGAGATTTAAATGTACAGATTGTGGAAAAGCTTTTAAGTTTAAGCACCACTTGAAGGTAAATTTTGGACCTCTTGGTTTTTTGTCGCAAAATTGCTATTATTTCCTTATTCTTAACAGCAAAATTGATTTTATTTTTGCTCAGGAGCATGTCAGAATCCATACTGGAGACAAACCCTTTGAGTGTAACTTCTGTGGAAAAAGGTTTTCTCATTCTGGTTCCTACTCCTCGCATATGACGTCCAGGAAGTGTCAAGGAGGGAAACCTTCCTCAAACGATGAATCCACCAGCTTTAAGATGGAAAATACGTATGAAAACCTCCACTGTAGCTCCGACGACCTCCATTCTCCAGTCCAGGACGGTCCGATTTCATTCGCCAAGAAGCTTTCAATCATTCCTGAATCTTTTCCGGATAGATTTCAGTCCTCACCTTCTCCCACTCCAGATTCTAGTTCTAAGCCTATCCAAGATCTTAAACATAGTTTTCCGTCCTTCCTTCTCCCTCATTCTCTCGGTCTAGGTAACCTTCTAAAAACAGAAGAACCACAAGGAGTGTTAGACCGACTACACTTAACTTCACTCCTCTGTGGACTGCAGAGACCGGAGACAAGAAAACCTGCCATGGCAGAGGCTTTACTCGCCAACATGAGCCTAATAAACGGATTGAACGGAGGAATACTGAACCCTGAAACTGGAAACCTTAGAACCTTACTGGAGCATGTAAATCTTGCTGTTACAAGATCCCTCCTAGAGGATAACCTCCTCAGATGGAATTCGATGATCCCTCGACCTTGGCCGGCTCCGGAGAAACTAGGTTTACGGCACAATAGCTACGACAGTGACGGAATAAGTGACGAAGATACATTATACATAGAACCGGATATTGAGATGACTGAAAAGGAAGAGAAAAAGAGCCGAGTTCGATCTTTGATATCTGAGGAGCAGTTAGGAATTTTAAGAAGCTGTTACAAGATCAATCCTATGCCAAGGAAGGAAGAACTGCTCCAAATCGCTGATACAATAGGACATCCTTACAAGGTTGTCAAGGTCTGGTTTCAAAACTCCCGAGCCCGGGATAGAAGAGAAGGAAAGCATCCTGTATCGTCCTCTCCGAAATATCCAACCCCTCCACCGTCTATTGGTTCTATACT
The DNA here is from genome assembly GCF_000591075.1 of Eurytemora carolleeae. NCBI lineage: Eukaryota > Metazoa > Arthropoda > Copepoda > Calanoida > Temoridae > Eurytemora > Eurytemora carolleeae. The sequence goes on along the minus strand of NW_019396286.1, from coordinate 95,125 downwards.
CCAGTCTCCGGGTAGTACTCCACCACCTGGAGCTAAACGAGATCTGATTCCACTAGACCTGATACACCGGAGAGATAACCTGCCCCTGGACCTTACAACCAAGCAGCAACTAAGTCCGAGTTCAACCCCACCTCCCCTTGTAGTTGCCGAGCAGGAGAACACCCAGGAGGAGTTCTTTATGAAGCAGGAGGAGGAAGAGGAAGATGAGGAAGAGGAAGATGAATATTGTAACAAACGAAGTTTCGAGCAAATGATCCGGGAAAAGCTGGTAAATTTAACTCCAGATCGAGACGTGGTTGAGTCTGTTCTACGAAGGGATGTAAGACCAGAGGAAGATCAGTCCGGACTATTTAATTGTGATCAGTGCGATAAAACATTTACTAAAAAGAGTTCAATAACAAGACACAAATATGAGCATTCAGGTGAGATCCTTGTAATACCAATAATGGTATTCAAATATTTAAAAATATGTATAGAGTACACACTACTCATTCATTTTAAACATTTTTACGCATGCATTTTTTTAACTTTTCCAGAGCTTAAGATTTTGATTTAATACATGTTTTTTTTATTACTCTAAACCTGAACATTTTAAAATTTCTTAAAAGTAAAGCTTAATATTTCAGGTTTGAGTTGATTTATTAAAGTGTTTAAAGCTTGAAGTTTCTGATCTGTTACCTAGAAACATTTCAGGGGTGTTTATACTGCATAATTTACAAAAAAAAATATTTTTCTATAAAAATTACAAAATTTCTAATTGTAAAAAAATTTTTGTTTACTTTTCTTGAAACATTAACCCCTGAAAATAAGCTAGATTACTCAATTGATTGAGATTGATCATATTTCAATCTTGTTTACACTAAATTTTATATTTTTACCAAATTTAGAACTTATAGGTTGACAATATCATAAAACTACAAAAAAAGCAGTATACGTTCGAATCAATCATTACATCATGGAAAAGACGTTTTTATAAAAATGTCATGGCAGAGTTTGAGACTATTTACTCTTATTTAGCAAAATATTTAAATTTTTTTGAATGACTGAAAAAAACAACAGCTTACATAGAAACTTTTTTTCTGTATTTTCCAAATCTAATAATTTTTAGTACTGAGGAAAGAAAAAATCTCCTAAGCTCGAAATGAAATTACCAATTCAATCATCTTCTCCAATCTTTTACTGCAATTGATAGATTCAGTCAATACAATTATAGAAATAAAAAACAAATAGAAAAAAAGAACTGTCCTTATGATGATGATAAAATCAAATTTACATTTAATTTAAAATTTTTTTTTTCTGAAATCTCAATTTTGATAATGATAAAAACAAAATTGAGTCTTTGCCACAAACTCAAATTTTTCAATCCCTAAATAGTATATATGTTTGCCATCTTATGGTGTATAAAAATCAGAGTACGCGTATAGAACCCAATTCTTTACATTCAATTTTGTTCACCTTTTAATCTGAAATTTCAAATTTTATAAGTAAAAAAAAATTCATGTGAACTGTAATCATTATATTTTCTCAGACCTATATAATATTTTAAAGTTTCATTTTTCAATAATTAAAAGTTTACAGTATAAAATATATGATATATATATATATATTTCAAGATTTAAAAAAAAATAAAGATAATATTTGTATTTCAGACCTACGTCCACATAAATGTGCTGAATGTGACAAGGCTTTCAAACATAAACACCATCTCACCGAGCACAGACGACTTCATAGTGGGGAGAAACCGTTCCAGTGTCCTAAATGCCTGAAAAGGTTTTCTCATTCTGGATCCTACTCCCAGCATATTAATCATAGGTTTTCCTACTGCAAACCCGCCAACTTGCCAAACCAAACCATCAAGCAGGAAACCATGGAAAACTTGGTTAATTGAATACGGTAAATTTATCTGTGGCTAAAATCTGTGAAATGGTTTTAAAATGCATTTTTGGAGAATTTTGCCAAACTACCAGTTACTGAGCGTCAAAACAAAGTCTTCGATGATGGCATTATTTTCCTACATATTATAAATATATTTAAGCAAAAAATTATTTTTTGCACTTGTGCCAAAATCTTTCCGATCTCGATGTCCGAGGTCGAGCAAATCCTTCCTCAGCGACAGATGTGATGAGTTGATGATTACTCTATGCAACCTTCAGATCCCTCTAGCGGGGGTTTTGGAAGCTAGATCTAATTCTAGCAAAGGGGGATTTGAAATTAGCGTTCTAATTAAAATCAAAATAAGTATTCCCAGGTTTTCATTGTTCTTCTATTTGTAAGTATGATAGTACGCAAAGTGGAGGAGGATTTTCTAGCATAAAGTAACTGGACGCTTTTTTCAGACCCCCCCATACGTTTTATAGTTATTATTTCTGTGTTATATATATATATAAATAGTATACTCTGAGAAATATGTGAATTCATATGTGCCAATTATGTAAAAATACTCATCGTATAGTTTATAGTTATTTATCCAAAAAGATTGATGTAAAAATGAGCAACTAAAACAAAATGGTTAACTACAACAATGATCATGCAAATGTGTTACAAACAATTTAGATATGAAATTAAATGAACATAAATGAAAATTTCAAAAACCACCAATTATTAATATTTTTTATAATATGAAACTTGTTACAGCCGCGCCAAAGACATAAAAAAGATTATAATCCTAAAATTCTATGCTTTCTTCATCAATGCTTCTTTTAATACCGCTTTAATTCAATTTTTCTGCTTTCGCCATGTTAACATTATATAGAATATCGTCTAAGCTGGACTGGGAGCTACAAAAGATCAAGTCTAGTCATCTGTCAACTTTCGAGCCTAATATATTCAATGCAACTCAGTGAAAATACCAGTTAAACAATCAGGCCTCGTTTTAGAAAAGGCATAATTTCTTTCAGCTGTATATTGTTCAAATTAAAAATAATTCGAAATATTTTTGAAACCGTTGATATTAATCATTTTGGGATTTCGGGCATTATCCTTGTGTACATAGGGAAGATGAATCTCAAAATAGAGCAATATTTTTCATTTTATAAGTTTTCTCTCTGTGTGCTTCTTCAAATGTGAAATCTCACGCAAATGTAGTCCAAAAATGTCGGTGCTCGCAATTCCATGAGATTTATACTGCTCTTCTCAGCTCAAATATTCATGTACACTAGCTATGTACACTGTCTGCAGTACACTGCACTTCACCATTCCAGTATACATAGAGACGTTTTTTACGCAGTGATGGCTTTAAATAAAATATACAGTTTATATTTCATGTTTTTAAATGAGAGAAAAGAGAGTTATGATTATCAAAGAAATAGCTCTTTTCGTAGCTTTTCTGTATTTTAAAAATAATTTTTAGTTTATTGTTTCTTAACTTTTAGAACTTATCAAATTTCCACACTAAAGATTCAGGAACAGTTTTGAAAATTTATTTTTATTAGCGATAGAAATATTTAGGCTTAAGTTTGATTATGTAAACCCATAAAATATGATAAATTAAGATAAAATATTATATTATTTGATAAATCTCTAAAAACTTAATTTTTTACTTACGATAAAAAATAATGAAAAATAATTCCGAATATTGAAGTGTGGAAAAAAGTATAATCTTGCAAACTTATCAACATAATAACTGTAAAATCTTTAACTTAAAATCAATAAACTATATACAAAATTTCAAGTTATTATACAAATAGGTTTTTTAAGGCGTAAAGGAATAGGAAGACAAAATTTAAGATATAGATTTTTACAAAAAATTGACTTTTAATTTCATGAAGAAAAAATAAACATTTAATTAATTTTTTGCATTTTAGATTAAAAAAAATGAAAAATATGAAAAACAATTGTCAATTGTTTCAAGTTATTATGTAGATGACTTTAAAATACTTATATACATATGATGGAAAATTATATTTCAACCAAAAAAAAAGTAAGAAAAATCCTCAACATGAAATTACATTTCTATGTTGCCTCCTGCATGACCTCATGTTGACCCCTAGGAGCCTCTTCTTCATGGAATTGGTTATATTTTATTTATTTGCTCTGGCCTAACACTAGCTTCAGCTGTCTGTACAACAACCCACAACTCTCCCTACCAGAGTGGTAAACTTTCTTCTTCAGGATGGCCTACAAGAACCTTATGGGATTTAAATAAGGGCATTTTGCCTTTTTGACCCTAATTTTTTGTCACTGAATCCTTGATTAGCAAGCCAACCCATGTTCTCCATAAATGCATGCCAGGGAGTATTACCTTGTTGGAATACAAGCTTTTTATGAACCTCAGAATTCAGATTTCTTCAACCATGATTGGTCCAATGATCTCTTCCACGATGATCCAGCTGAGATCCCATCCCACGCACTTGGCTCTTTTTACGCTCCTGGTTTTTAGACCCAAACCTATAGCCCAACCGTCTGGGCCATCAAGTATCTCACGGCATGCACTAGCTTGTAAAGACGACTTTTGATAAGTCCAGCTTATCATATGATGAGGCCCGTTTGACTCTTTTTTACTTGTGTCGTTTGATCAGGAGTGGCAAATTTCTTATTTTTTTCATTATTGTCACAATTTACAATGCGTCGCCCTGTGCGAAATATTCAAAATAGCGATCTCAAACATGGTTTAAACTGGTAGCCTCGGGTGTTCTGCTTATCTTTATTCTCAATTAAGTCATCTTAAGGTTACATTTTTACTATTTAGCCTTTACGTAAGATCTTTACAGTGATCTCCGTTTTAAATGTATATGTACAGGCAGAAAGTTAAATTTCTTGATAATTTTTGTTTTTTACCCTTTACTCCCTTCATTCCAGATCACCTTTATTTCCCATTTTTCTGTGATTTAAATAACCAAGTTTCCATTGAAGGACACCTTTTTGTAAAATGGAGATTTTGAAAAAAATTATTTCTGAGTCGGAATTTTAAATAAATTTTCTGGCATAATAACTTGAAACGCAGTGTATGTGTAATAAGAGTGTAAACTGATAACATATTTTTTTTTTTTAAAGTCGACTTTTTACTTTTGGCAGTTTTTTTAGTCCCACTCCCACTGTAAATTAATAACAATGTCTGTTGTTTGGGAGGGAACCCCCGGCCGCCATGAGCCACTGCAATGCAGAAACGAGGCTCCCGGATTTGCTATGCAGTACAAGCCTCCGGATCATGCAGTAAGAGCCTCCGCTATACATCACAGGTTTCCTTAAATCTCCTGGTTTTTACAGGTAATAAAGAATTATTAACAATTTTTTTAGACAAAGTTTATCAAAGATCAGAAGTATTTATCAATTATTATAAATTAGTACGGTAATGTACCATTTCAAGGCATGTCATTCTATACTCTAGTTCCTCTCATTCATGCATATTGTACATGCAATCTTTGATAATCCCTAAGGATTGTTTATAAAAAAAGGCGGGCAAAGTTAGAAATTGAAAAAAAATTAATGATGTTAAGTTAGGCAAAGTGCCATAAATCTGTTTTAATTGAGGCTAATTATAGTATTTTTTGTAACATATATAAACTGTTTTGTTATTCCAGGGCTCAAAGGTAGTTTTGGATCAGATAAGCCAAAGCCAGGGCCCAAGTAGACGCAGTTCTAAGCGTACTGTGCAATGCCAAGCCCGTTCTCTCTCTCCATAGATAGTGGTCGTGTAGTTTACGTACTTTAAGAAACGATATGTTGGCCGCCAGATGTCTCATGCTTAATTCTTATCTGATAAATAGATAATTTCTCCGTACACTTGAGTCTTGACGACCATCATAGGAGACGTCAAGTTGTGTAGTTTATGGTAGGAACGGCCTAAGTTGAACTAGGGGGAGTGAATTGTACGGTAAAACTAAAACCTTAACCGCATATCGAAGGTATTGTAAAGTAAAAATTTAGGTAGGGTTAACCTATGCAATGCTTTAGAAGAAAAAGGTTTAAAGGCTTGAAGCTACACCAAGTATTTTTTGTCTGTAAGGAGCAACATAGGTATGAATTATAAAATGAGATGGGTTAATGTCTGAATTGGAATTGTTTTGATGAATCTCAACACAAAATGCAGCAACACCAATTTCACTTTTCCGGCAAATTGAGCTAAAGAATCTACGCTTAAACCATTTTTGATGTTGACAAATAATTTGTAGTTTTATCCATGTATGTTTATGCTTATCATTTTAGATTTTATACTTTTGTATTTATTCCCTCTTCTTTTTCTTTTTGCTTATGGAACGAACCACAGTAAACGACTACGTCTTTGTAGAGCATATGCGAGATTTTATACACAGGGTGCTGTGCTAGACCACATCGGGTTTCAATCATCTCCAAGCAGAGCAGGATTCAGGTTTTCAGTTTTTTAGACATTCTTTCTGATTTTTCTGCCCTTCAGGCTAGTTAAATTTATATGCAAAAAATCTCCATCTTCAATAGGTGATTTTTTGCGTAACATACACAATTATCAAAACTTTAAATTTAACAAAACTTAATTTTTTTTGGTAAAAAAGACAGCATTTGACGCTATAAAAGAAATAGTTGTACCAAAAATATTTTTCTAAATTTCTAAATTCTTAGTTTTGCATATTTTTATACTTCACAAATCACATTTTCATTAAGAAAATTCTGATTCAGAATTTAAGCAAAAATTCATCCTTTTAAATTCACAAACTCTTAAAATAATAATTGCTTTCGTTTTGAAACTTTGAATATTCTAATATTTCAACTCTGTGTGACTGTGTAAGTGTTGTTTAGTACAACAGGAATATTTATGTTATTCTTTCTTAATGTGTTTTTGCTATTATTTGTATTTTTGAAGAATTTAAGAGGGGAGGGGAGGATTAGTGAGAGATAAAGCTAGGTGGGGGGGGGGGGGGGGGTGCTGGAGCATGTATATTGTCTTTTTTCCTTCGTTTTATCATTAGAGGTTTCATTATTTTGTAATTTAAATTTCTGAAGATTGTACAAATTTTGGATGAAAAAAGAATTTGATTTTAATTTTAATTAAAAAATTAATTCAGCTGAGAAATGTTTTAAATAACATAGGATGAAGGGTAAAAAATGTCTTCAGAAAGCTATACTGAGACTCATAACACAGTGGAATAGGAAGACGACGCGACTGCTAGACTCAGTTATGATTTGAAATAGTTTACACAAAACCCATTTCAATTAATAAGTTGTTTTTCAAGCAACTGATAGAACTGAATATTTTTACACTAAAACTAGTTTCAGGTCTGGTCTAACGTCAGCGTAAAATGTGAATAACCCCTTACTCTTCTATACTTCTAGAAGAAAGAATGTAGTAGAGTTGTAAGGGTAAAGGAGAAGGTATGAAGGAGATTCAGAATAAAAAGAAGTATGCTAGGATAGGTTGGGATAGATGGGAACATAAAAACTAACAAAGAAAATATCTTACTTTAGTTGCTCAAAGCACAGTTTATATATATATATTCATATAATATAATAGATAGTATGTGGACAAAGAACCTTAGTTAATCAATGTGCACAGCTATAGGGTATAAAATAATAAAAACGCCTTTTTCTTAGACTTGGAAAGTGAAAATTAAGGTAAAATGTGAATTAGATTATCAAAATATTAAATCTTTAATTTTCGATGTAAGTCTGGTTTGTGTTTTCATAACTTAAGGGTTCTGTTTTTACATTGCTTTGAAAGACTAGTGTGAATTTATATGGTTAATTTAAGCTATGAGATAGAAATTTTGACAGTGTAATAATTGTGTTGCCGTCTTTCTGACATCACAGATGTGTGATAAGTATACACTGTACAGTGTACGGTGTACAAAAAAATTCTAAAATATTTTTGAAACATAGGAAAAATGTCCGGAAAACCAATTTTTTTAAATTGATGTGAAAATGTTTATTCTGTTGTTTTAATTCAATTTTTGAGTAGAAAATAATTATGTTTAGAATTATGTCTGATATATACAGATAAAAAAACAATATATTAAATAATATATTAATTAAGAAAATATATCTTTAAATAAATATATTTGCTCTTGATCACCCGGTCTCCGAGAGCGGGTTTGTGTAAGGAGGGTTCAAATTACACCCAGGACAGGTTGGGACGGATACTCAGGCTTCTCCGGGTACTCAGCAGACAGTGGTTTAAGGTTCCCTATTCTCTCCTCTTCTTTTCTCATCCGACCAATATTTAATACAAAATATAGAGGACAAATGAAATACAAAGACAGCGTAGCTTACAAAAGCTTCGAAAATACGTCAGGTATAGCACAAATGTTAAATAGAAAAATAGCCATCGTTATTCTAAAAAACAAATTTTAATTTAAACCTTAAATGTCTTAAAATTGTTTTCACGTCTAAAGAGTTTTAATTTTTAAATTTTAAAAATTGAAAATTAGGACTTGTTCATTTTTTTTTCTTTTTTGTTCTTTTTTTGTAAATATTTGCGAGAAAAATGAATTTCAAACATTTCTCCACTTGTAATATTTTATCTTTTTCACCCCTCTCCTTCTTTGTCCCTTACAAAACGTCTCCTCTGTCCAGGCTTGCCCTAGAGCAGTTGTAAAGAAAGTATAAACTATTTAAGAAAAACAAATCCTAAAACTACTAATCGGAAATAATGTTCCATGTGAGCAGTCATGTTATGAGCAGAGTCGGTCACCCTAGGAGTATATTTTTAGCATGAACCAATAGAGATAAGATGCACATTTATGTGAGATATATAAATATATATATATATATATATATATATGTATATATAAGAACTTTATTATAAAAGACACCTAAAATACGGAGTCCCAAATAAAAATATTTAAAATAATACATTTCTTCTTCATATCTTTATACTTCAATATATCGGTGTCTCCAGCCCCCGCTAAACCTGCAGGTCAACTTAGTTACTTCATTTGTCAATTGTTCACTTGGTCAGATAAAAGGGAAGATGCATACAATTTCAAAAGGCGATTCTAATGATAGTCAGCACAAATATTTACAAATGCGAGAATTTCAAAATATTTTAAAATAAAAAAGATTTGTTTGAAAATAAAATTTGTAAACAGACTCTTATTTTAAATGAGAGATTCCAATTTTCAAGTGTGTATCTGTCAGTTTTAAATGTCTCAATCCATCATCTCTGTTGATAATTTCTTAAACCTTTTTGTGTCTGGACAAAAATTTTCATATTTGAAAGTTTCATATTTTGTTGGGTTTTACTCGAACAAACAAGGGGTTTCAATGAAATCAAAAATTTAAATGTTTAAATTGTTTAACTTGCTTAAATTTGGTATGATGCTTATTATATGAGGAACATAAATATAAATAGATAACTCTGATGATCACGAAAAAACTTTGTTTTAAATGTTCAAATATTCAATTATGGACTGATTGACTAATTTTCCCTAAATCCAACAAAAATGTATTAATATTGCTCAAACAATATATACAACGTTTTTTGGTGACAGGCTTAACACTCTTGAGGATTTAAAGATGTAAGAAAGCATGTGGAATTTTGAAATCAATCATCAAGTTAACTCTCTTTTTGACAATCCATCAATTTTTTTATAATTGGACAGTGTTGAACAAGGCAAAGATGGTACAACATGAAGATAAAACGACAAATAGAATTCCAAAACCAAATTTTTTGCCACATCCTTTTCAGTGCAACAACAAAAATATGCTAAAAATTAACATTTAAAGAGAGTGTTCGCAAAAAATGAAAGGGGTTATAGGTTTACGGCGAAAAATGATCGATGGTAATCGCGTCTAAATGAAGAAACTTGCTAAAAACGACTCTTATGGAAGAACGTAACGTCCACACGATTTCAGAAAGTTTCAATATTCGACCCGGATTATAAAAAATCCATTTAATTCCGTACAAATCATTCAGATTATACAACCTAATCATCGATAATTTTTTTGAAAGTGCTCAATGCCGGAATTTTTTTTCACAGGATGCGATTTTTTATTTGTTTTATTTATAATGCAATTTAAAAGACGATTAGTTCGCCGCCAGGTGTCTCTGCTCTTGTGGCAGAGACACCTGGCCGCCTAGCGGACAAAAAGTCGTATTTAAAGCAAATAAAAAATATTATTAAGTGTCAACTATATACGATTGCGTGAAAAAAATCGATGATTATAGGTTGTAAAATCTGAATGCTTTGTTTGGAATTAAATTAATTTTTTACGATCCAATTTGAATGTTGCAACTTTCTGAATTTGTATGGACGCTGTAAGTGCTTCGGCATGAGTTGTTTTTAACAATTTTCTTCTTAAAGACGCAACAGTTAGAAGTAAGATTAGTAGCAATGACCTTCGAATATTTTTCGACATAAGCTTATACCACCTTTCATTTTTTGCGTATACTCCCTTTAAAAGACAGAAAATGTCTGATTACTGCTAATAAATGGTTTTTATTTAATTTGAAAAGTTTATGCATGCCTCTAGAGTGTGCCTATGCATTAAGTTTAATGAAGCTGTTTGCAGATGCAAAAATATTTACTAAATTGTGATTGTTATTATTCCTGAGGTCAGAGTATTTGGAGTATCGTTAATCTAGAACACAAGATCTCGATATCCAATGTGGGAACCTTTGAATTTGAAAATATATGCTTTAGTTTAAGTTATCACCACAGAATAAGCCCACCAGGACATATTGAAGAGGAATAAATCCATAAGTCTGCATGTGACGGAGATGAATGCTTGTTTCACAACACAAAAGTTGTCTTTTGATGTATCTTTTAAAACTTTTAAAACTATTTTATTCATTTAAGTAAGGTTAAGGATAGATTTTTCAGTTTTTTATATATATTTAAAATTTAAAATAAAATTAAATCTTTCATTATAATTGATGTTTTTTCTAAAATTATCTGTCATTACGTAAATTTAAGTCATTTTCTTCTAATACCTTTGCTTTGAAATATTCCTCTTTCTTGCCTAAAGTTTGAGTTGTTAGTTGGTTAAAAAGCACAGTTGTGAAGAATGTAGTTGTAAATGGTATATGGCGCACTCTTTAGAACGAGAAGTTAGTTCATATCAAGATGACAATACCTTTTTGAAATTATCGTATCTATATGATTCTTTCCAATAATAAATGTTCAAAATTTTTTCAGATCTCTTATATCCAGGTTTTCACCCCCCCCCCCACACCCACTACCCTTTCCATTCCTCCCTCTCCACCCCATGCCCCTGTCTGAACCAGCTCTACTTTAAAGTTTTGTCAATAGCTCTCAGTATGATAAAGAATGAGAAAAGAAAGAGAAATGTTATGAATAAATTTTCTTTTGTAGGTTTTTATCCTTTACCTTTATGACTGGTTTAAGACCGGGTTTACAGGAATGATAATCTCCTAATGTTAGACTCAAACACGATTCTTGATATTTGTTTTTCTATTCTCTAGCTGTCAGTCTTTCTTTCATCAATCGTTTCAGTACCCATTTTTCCGTTTTAATATAAAAAATATTAGTAAACATTTCTCGATTTATTTTATATTAATTATCAAACCCTCCCCTTTCCTTGGCGTTAAATTTGGTTGATCTGAAAGCATCCCAACGGCCCTTCCCTTCTGCACGTTAATCCATATTTTATATAAAAGATTGTCCAAAGTAATAAAAACGTTAAGTAAACACTGAACAGAATTATACAAACATTCACAGAGAGGAGACCGATAGATACATTTTTACAGCAACCTGCAGGAGAGGATGGGGGCGAAGAAATGGAGCAAAAGAGCTATAGAGTAAATGAATTATAGAAAGATAGACAAAGGAGAAAATAGGAAGAAATAAATAGTAAGAGATTATTAAGGTTTTTTTTAGTTTTGGTCCAAACCTAGGATAATTGATAAAATTAAGATTAAAATCGGAGAAATACATGAAACAAGAGCAAGATTAAAAATATTGTGCCAGATATAATTTTGTATTTAATAATATGTTGCTGCCTGCAGCGAAAGAGATTTTTTTAACTGAATGTTGTTTCAGAAGATGGTTATAACGCATTGTTTATAGAATGAGAAAAATGCCCGAGCGGCGAAGAAAAGACAAAGGAAACAAAAGAGATCTCACAAAAATGTTGCTGTAAAGGGTACAGCAGCATGATTTATCATCACTGAACATCACAATTAAATAACAGTATTATAGGAATAGGAATTAATAATTGTAATATTATCCAAAAAGAGAACAATTTAAGATTGCTTACAAGATCTCTACACACGTTATATTTAGAAATGCAATTAAGTCTTTTCAATCAAGAACCAATTTTTATTGATGTGAATTAAGATCGGAACATTTCTGCATAATTTGGTGTTCATTGCTTGATCCCTGGTCTCTTAGTCTTGGCTTTGTCAAGTAATTTAAGATGAATATACAGAAATCTTATTGATATGTTCGGTGAGCCCCATGCGTAAAAAACTTTGCCCAGCTTGTGATTGTACATATATCATTAAAATGTATCAAGAGATTTTTTCATTCTCTTGTTTAGTCCATGCACTACATATTTCGTAAATGTGAGGAAAAAACTGAAAAGTAGAAAAAAGAAACAAGATGAAATTCGAGAAATAAGGCTATAATATGCAAAAGATTAGAGATAAAGGGCTGACGAAAAGAAGAGGAAAAAGTAAAATAATGTGAAATGAAGAAAACTAAAGATACGAAAAGGGGAGAATTAGGAAAATTAAAAGAAATGATAAAAAGAAAAATGGATGATATAAATTTAGCTCCTATAAATCAATTTTAATCCATTCTGTCCCCCTCCCCGCACATCANTAGTCCATCATTCAATAAATCCACAGTTCAATAGTCCTTCACACAATACATACCCTAATAATAGCCACTCAATCACTCACACAACACACACACCCCTACACACATACACGGTACACACACATCATCCCGATTTTCACACAATCATTCCAACATACATAAACTATCATCCCAACATACACATTTAAACATCCAACATCGTGCACTGTAAGTAAACATACGCTAAAATTCCTTACAGCGAAATTAATTGGCTTTTTAAATCAGAGATACTTATAAAGAAGTCCGTGTTTGACAAGTAGAAATACAGTATGTACATTGTACAAGAAAAAGTGTTTCTAAAAATGATTTGAATATTTTTCTTATGCTTTCAGTTTCTTAACTATAAAGATCCACAGTATACATTTACTCAGATACAATTTTCCCTTCAACTGGTTATCAACTTATCTTAGTCCTTTCTCTTTGGGTTTAAACTTTGTTTTAAAATGGGAAGAAACCCGATTTATCTTTTATCTCCTCGATCTCTTTTTCTGAATCTAGAATCCAAATCATTAGGTTCTTCACACAACGAGATTCTTTATATCAAGAAACGTATAGACTAGAAACCGCCAAATCTGATGCGTAAATCTGTATACAATACATACATGGTGCTTCATACAAAAATTTAAGTAGATTTTAAAATTTCACAATCTTGGTTTTTAACACAGACTAACCAGACTGCGCATATGCTCTACCTGGATAGGCTGAGCTGGCCTATTGTGTCCCGGCACGCCCTGCTAGAGTTACATGAAAGGTTTGTTGACTACCATCTAACCGACCCTTGTTGCGTATAATACCCATTCATGGGTTAAGTTTTACAACTTTTAAAGATATACTCCAATTTTTAACATGAAACATAAAATTTATGAATTTAGTCTATTTTGGAAGATTTTGTATTTCGTATCCAAAGGATCCATAAATACAGATGTCTGCTGGTTGGTCTTGTACAGTACTTGAAAATATAACCTGCTGTGGAAAATATCGTAATTTTAGGAATAGAGTTATAAGGAATAGAATATAGGTGTACGTGAGTACAAGCGGAATCAGGTAGATGTAGATTTTAGAAATATTTCTCACTGTAGAAGCGCTATGTCCGCTATGAAGTTATTACATGTAGTACCCTGTAAAAGAAAGAAAGCGGCCATGTTTATTTTCTTAGCTTTCTACAGACTCAGTGACATCAACGCCGCAATTTTAATTAAAATGTATCGCCAAGGGGAGGGGGTTCCAGTTAGCCCCGGCAGGAAATGGGGGGAAGAGGTGGGGTGGGGGGGATTACGACTTTATCTTTCTCTATTATTCTAGGTTTCAATTAATCGCTGTTACTCTCTTATATCTGGTTTTAATAATCATTATTATTATAATACAATGCTGATAAATACAATTTTAAGGGTATCTTTCCCAGTAACTATTTACTACAGTTTTAAAAAGTAAATGCTATTGCTACTACACTACTACTACACGTATTAAAGAAGCTCCCACAACGAAAATTGAGAAATTTGCACTGTCTTGCTTAAGGAAATTATAGTTTTGGAAATGGAAATGTACCAATCATCATATGTCCGTATATAACATATTTATAGTACCCTTCCATGCAGTCAACCCCTCCTCTCCTCTCTTAACAACCCCGCCCCCTTATAGATTGGTACCCCCTCCCTGAGTGCATAAGTGCCCCCCTACTGGGCCTCCTACCTACCCTAACCAGTACCAGTATAGTAGCTAAGTAGGTTTAATAGTATTTAACATGTCAGGTTCCATGAATAGGTCTCTAGGCAGTAAATTTTTATCTGTGTATGTGGATAAGATTTGTACAATGGCGGAGCTACGGATCTATGAGAAACCTAGCACCTGCCCCTACCATTCTATATACATGGATCAAAGGGTTGAATTAACGTCTATCTAACTAACTTACACTATGTGACAAACTGTCTCTCTGTCTGAAAAGATGTGATATCCAGAGTAGACGGACAAATATAGAGATTCAATTTTAGGTCGATAATATGCTTTTTTTCAGAAACATTTTACTATTAAATACAGACTTAAGTCCATGCAAAGACGACAATGCCCGATTCACAACGGTAATCTTGAAATCTGATTAATAATGTGGAAGATGTTGTCGTTTTTATAGGTTTAAAAGTACTTATTTCTGATCATTTCTATATTTTTTCCTGTAATAAAAATATGCAAGATACATATGTAAAGAACCCAAAATTGAAAACACTAATTTTTTTTAATATTAAACCATGGATATCTAATTCATACTTGATCAGACAAAGCTTTAAGAGTAACGTTGTGAATCGGGCATTGACATCTTTATATTATTATACTAAATGTCTATTCTTTGTAAAAAAATATTTTTGGGACTCTAAACTAAAATGTAAAACTGCAGCTATAAAAAATTTCTTTGTCCACTGTTCATATTACAGATATTACATAGAGGGATATAAGTTTGCATAATGCAAAATTAAAGCTTTTGCAGAGAAAGCTATTCACAAGCATCAAATAATTTCACATTAATATACATTTTTTTTATCCGTATTACTCGTAATTATATTTCTTTGTCTTGCTTAACAAAGAATTGTTATTTTTACTGACGCTTGTCTGGTAGAATCGACAGCAGCGTACAAAAAATAGTCCTCTTGCCCCTTCATGAGCATCCCAAGGGGGGGAGCCTACTCAGAACTACAGAGAAAAATAAAGAACTATACAGAGGGATACGTTATAGTATACATTTATACAGTCCTTGAATTGGGACTGCGGTGGGCTCCACAGGAGACATTTAGACTTTAAAGAAAATAAAAGCAATTTTAGGGCCAAATGGGAGCAGGGGGGCTGAAAAACGCCTAGCGGGTGGCAAACATTTTATTAGCGCTTAGCGCGAACTCTCTCAAATTTTACCTTGATATGCCCCCCCCCCCCCGTCTACGTGCCTGAGAATCGATGATGGGGTTGGAGGGTTAGGAATAGGTTAATTATGAGAGCTAAAGGGGGGGGGGGCGGAGGAGTAGGTTTGGGAAGGGGATAGGTAATATGGGTATGATTGGTGATGGGGGGAGTAAAGAAAAAAAGGATGATTTCTATGCCTAAATCTGTAGTTGGCAGACAGGCAGTTTTCAAGCGAGGATATCAAATCCAGATTATAAACACAAGTTTTTAATACAAATTACAGTTTTACTGAAACATAATGAGAACTAAACGATTCAACGACAGAAAAATCTTACTTCTTGGTTCCAATTTTTTCCTATTTTGTGATTTGCTCCCGAGAACAATGAGAATGTTACTTTTATCCGATGTCAAAGTTACATACAGGGTGTCCCACGAAACATGACAGTTTGTAAATATGTTTAAATGTCGTCTTCTATACACTGTATTAGGTATTAAAGGCTGTTTGCAGTTTATTTCGTTTTAAAAAACCTTTTACTTAAGTATATTTTACTTTGAAATTAATTTTACTATAGATAAAGATAGTATAAAGATAATATGACTCCTATATAATCATTTTACTATTGTCTTTGGTATTAAACAACTTAACAAATTATGGAAGATGACATTCTAAAATATTTACCAACTGTCATGTTTCGTGGGACACCCTGTATCTTATAATAACAATTGTGATCGCATGTTGGAAGAGGGATTAAGTCGTTAATACAAACTCAAATTTGTAATCATCAAACGTAGATTATTTGATCCAACATAAATCACAGTTTGAAATAGGGTCTACGACATCGAGTTGCAAAGATAGAGGAATGAGAAAATCAGAGTGTGTGGCAAAAACTCAATTCCTTCGTAATATGGATTGACTATGCATTCACTAGTACAATTTGACGAGTGACGCTTTATAGAAAACTAACATTTTTGTCCCTTATATTGTATCTGACAAATTATTCTAGCTTGTTAAGTAAATATATGAATCACTGTTGAGCCTACAATAAATACAGGACTAAATTAATTTACACGATATATCTGCGTATAGATGTTTACATGAGAAATATAGAGATTTCACAAATACGCAATCATCTTCATATATGTATTTATTTCTAAATTCGAGTTAAATAGCAAAAATTATAAAAATTAATTAGAACCTTATAAATATTATAAAACATTACAAAATAATCAATAACCATCTACACAACCATCATTGATGGTCAGAGTTACCTTTCATGACCATGATTAATGATTAGAAATCGGTGTAACTGTAGTTATAGTTTAATTCTATAACGGTGCATGATTAAGTTGTTGATAATTTTTTTTTTTGTCGGTCGAAACTAAGGAGATCTGTCAGTAAACGACATAATATAGAACATTATTAAAATTAGAGATATTAACACCACATTAACTGATGTTGTAATGGAACAGTCTTCATAAAATGGCTCTAGGTGTTTACGGAGTTTATTTTTTTTTCATACTATACAAAATTAAAATGTTATGTCTGACATCTATGATAATGCTGCATCTGTCCCGTTCAACTTCTCTCGCACAATTAACCTGATATTTCTGGACCAAAAGTCTCCAAAAGAGTTTTGATTAATATCTTTATATTTGATGTGCAGGTGGGGAAACGCTGGGACCAGAGAGTATAAATACATAAAGAATGTCATGTTATCAATGATGTTGACTGGATTATCCTTTTTTTATTCTTTAAGGCAAAAAATTACCTTGTTTTAATTAAATACTAGGCAACAGCTTTTATACACGCAAACCATAACCCTTATTTTTCGTTTTTTATTTAAATTCAAAAGATTTTAGGCTTTTTAAAGCATATTTCTTAGTAAAAACTTATCTTAAACTGTATATTATCAGGATATCATCATTCATAATATCCAACAAATGGTTAAACAAATTTTGAAGTTTAAAACATTATCAATAATTTTCAACCTTTTAAGCACGTTTTCTGGGTTCACCGACAAAGGGTCAAACGACACAGGGTCAAACGACACTGGGTCAAACGACACTGGGTCAAACTACAAAGGGTCAAAAGTGCGACAAAGGGTAAAACGACATAGGGTCATAAAATGCGACAAAGGGGCAAATTTTTTAAATTTTGACATCTGTTACAGTTAGTATTTATTTATTTTTATTTAGGGTTAGGTTGGGTTAAGACACTTTCTGGGCCGAGCGCTGCGGCTAGGACAGGCTAGGGGGCTGAGCGCTGCGGCCACATGGTCAATTATATCCATGTCTAGCATATAAGATCCATGTACAAAATTGATAGGAGGATTGCGAGTTTCCTATGATTCAAATCAAAAAATATTTTTATCATTTTAACCTTTTGTCGTTTGACCCTTTGTCGCACCTTTGACCCTTTGTCGCACCTTTGACCCTTTGTCGTTTGACCCTTTATCGTTTGACCCTTTGTCGTTTGACCCTGTGTCGTTTGACCTTTTGTCGGTGAATCGTTTTCTGGAGTTTAAATATTGATTGATTGAGTTCAAAACCAATAATATCGCATATAACGTTTCCTGAAGACAGTTCGCTAATTCTACATGATATTCTGTAATTTTTCATAATCTTGGCAAGAAGAATTCGTGACAAATGCTCAACCAACCATTACATAGAAAGCGTAGAAATACGTTTTTTTTTCACACACAAATATATTAATTTACCTTTAAAAAATGTTATGAAGTTTTCCTTTCCAGTTTCCACGTTATATCATGAAGGATAACAAATTATTAATTATTGATTATTGGCAGTATTTTTTCATTATTGTCTACTCCTTGGATCTAACAAACGATAGTTATTTTTAAAATAAGAAATCAGGATCTTCTAATATATACAGGGTGTCCCACGAAACATAAAAGTTGGTGAAAAGTGTTTAATGTCTTCTTCCATATGCTGTATTAGATATAAAAAACCTTTTTACAGTTTATTTCATTAAAAAACTCTTTGAAATCAATTTTACTATAAAGGACAGCCATAAAATATTTGTTTGTTATTCGCTATGGTATCAAACAGTTAAACAAATTATGGAAGAAGACATTTAAACTATTCACCAACTGCTGTTTCGTGGGACACCCTGTAGTAAAGAACATAGCGAACATGATTTTAGTAACTAAGTTTTGATTTTTCCGCCGCTGACACTTTGTAAAAAACTTGTTTAATTAAAAACTGAACAGAAAACGATGCTAATGAATAATAAAAAATTCAAATACCATAAATCAAGGAACTGAAGACAGGAACGCCCTTCTCAAATGTACGCAAATTGTGTACTGTATTTTCTGGGAGCAATATAAACAAACCTTATCAAACTACAAAACTTATCAAACTCAAAACTTAATAGAATAACTACAAAACTTATTTTTCAAAACATTTTTAAAAGTTGTTACAACTTAAACTTGACTTAGAATTTATATTTATAAATCATTATTCATCTGTAAATAGGCTGGCAATATTGAACAGATATGTGTTCAAGGGTACACTATCAAAGCTTGCACACATAGCCTTCAGGTCTTGTTCTTGTTCTCTTTGTATTTGTTGTAAAGATGATTTTCATCATCCTTAAGTAAGTTTGTACCCTTCTGTTAGAGAACAAAATTAGCCTCCATCTCGGTTGAAAGGGACTGGGAAACTGAGAGTTTACCGAATTTTCTAGTAAAATTCGCGGATTTTTTAACAATTGTTGAAACATTTCCATGATTTGAAAATTTAGATTCATGAATTTTATTGATAAGTTTTAATTTTGATATGTTTTGTAGTTTGATTTGTTTTGTAGTTTGATAAGTTTTGTAGTTGATAAGTTTTGTCGCTGATAAGTTTTGAAAAGATAAGTTTTGTGGTGATAAGTTTTGTGGTAATATGTTTTGTATGGGCTCCGAAAAAAGCAAGGTAGAATATTTTTTCCCCTTCATTTCAAGGTTTTTCTTTTTCCTCCCGACGAGATTTCAATTCTTCCTCCCAAGGTTTAAATTCTTCCTCCTGACGTTTGTTTACTTCCTCACAAGATTAAAATGATTACTTCTTAGGTTTAAACACTGCCTCCCTATGGTTTAATCTTTCGTCCTAAGGTTTTATTTCTTCTTCCTTTGATATAATTTCTTCCCCCCAAGGATTTTTTCCTTCCTCCTGATCTTGGATTTTTTCTACCAACGTTTAAATTCCTCTTTCCAAGGTCACAAAGCTTTTAATTTTTTCTCTAACTGAATCCTTTTTCCAAAAGTTTGATTCCTCCTCTCAAAGCTACAAATATTCTTGCTTTTTATAATCATTAATCATGATGTTTAATGTTCATACCTACTGTTGCAATATCTTCTTATTCCCCCCTCCGCCCACGTAC
Organism: Eurytemora carolleeae; assembly: GCF_000591075.1. Lineage (NCBI taxonomy): Eukaryota > Metazoa > Arthropoda > Copepoda > Calanoida > Temoridae > Eurytemora > Eurytemora carolleeae. The sequence goes on along the minus strand of NW_019396286.1, from coordinate 75,130 downwards.
ATGATGTTTTGCCCCTAAATTCTTTGTTTTGATTTCCTCCCAGTGCAGCATGGGCTGTGCGTGCAGTGTATTACAATTGAGTAAAAAATGTATCAAGCATTGACTTGCTTGATACATTTTGTAGTCAACTATACGCGAAAACCTGCGAATGGCATTGGTAGACTGGTAGTTGGTATAGACAGATAAATTGTATTGAAGGTTAGAAAGTGAAATAATAATTAACGTTTTCTCGAGATTAAAATAATTGCAACGTCAGATTTTTTACACGTTGTTCTATCAAGTATTCTAATATTTATAGAATGAAGTAACTATGATGCAGACATGGTGGATTATTTGATTTTTTAATCAACGTTAAATAGTGTATTTTATATTGTAAACTTAATTAATGTTGTAATTAAAACTAAAGTATAATCAAATAGGAAAATTAGCTTAATAAGTCTGACTTATTTAGACTAAAAAACTATTGAGTTATGTTAGTGTATTGTTATAGTAGTAGTATTTTAATATTATAGTAGTTCATTGTTATAGTAGTAGTATTTTAATATTATAATAGTTCAATTTCTTTCACGAGTTCACAAATTTCTGGATGTTCATGCATATAATGATTTACCGGACGTTTTGAAGTACAATTGTTTACATTTAATACTTTGCTGTTCTGAATCTGTTCATGGTGAAAAAGAGCCGTCTCTCTAATTTGTCCGTCATGTACTGTACAGTTTCGGCACTCCAAGATAACCAGCGGACTCGATAAAACCGGTTCTTGACCAGTTGACCTAGTCAAAGTCTGGAACCGTACAGTCTGGGCTAACAAATAATCCCGTTCCCCAAGTTCCTCCTAGAGCAAAAAGAAACTATTTCTTATAAAACATTACACAATTTTTGTTTCATTAAATCGAAAGGTCAAAAATGGAAGATTTTGAAATGTAATAAAATGTCGAATATCAAACTGTATCAATGACTTGTTCAGAAAATGTACCTGTAGGCTAGCAGACGTCTAAATGTACCTGTAGGCTTGCAGACGTCTAAATGTACCTGTAAGCTAGCAGACGTCTAAATGTACCTGTAGGCTAGCAGACGTCTAAATGTACCTGTAGGCTAGCAGACGTCTCAAAAAATTAGAAAGTGATCCATTTTTTAGAATCCAATTTCGCCCTATTTCCTTTTTTTGGGTGAATGCACAAACTTTATTTCAATATTGATTTTTGCCTTCTGAGCATCATTAAAATATGAAAATAAAGAATAAAAAATTTCCTCTTAAACCGCCCCCCCCCCACACCTTCATAGTTTTCCTATCTTTGAAAACACAAGCCTCAGGATTTGTATAAAGGGTTTGTATATTTAGTTTGTTTGACTTTCTAATGGTCAAAAGGCAAATTAAAGGGAGTGTTCGCGAAAAATGAAAGGGGGTATAGGCTTTATGCGATAAAAAAGCGCTTTTGATCGCCACTAATTTGACTTCTATCAGTTGCGTCTATAAGGAGAAAATTGTTAAAGACGTCTCATACCGAATAACTTAGCGCCGTACAAATTCAGAAAATTGCAACATATGACTTAGACCATATAACATCAATTTAATTTCAAAGAAATCATTCAGATATTACAACCTATAGTCATCGATTATATTTCGCTACATTTGTATATAGTTCATATTTTACAATATTTTATTTGTTTAGAAAACGTTTTAACGGATTTTGAAAACTGTAAGTGGTTCGCGGATTTCTTAGATAGTTGCGCAAGCAACAAGAGAAATAATCAAATTCAAAACAAATTAATTTAAAAATATTATAAAATATAAACTATATACAAATGTGGCGAAAGATAATCGATGACCATAGGTTGTAATATCTGAATGATTTGTTTGAAATTAAATTGATTTTTTACGGTCTAAGTTGTATGTTGCAATTTTCTGAATTTGTATGGGCGCTATGTTATTCGGTATGAGACGTCTTTAACAATTTTCTCCTTATAGACGCAACAGATAGAAGTAAGATTAGTAGAGATCAAAAGCGCTTTTTTATCGCATTAAGCCTATACCCCCTTTCATTTTTCGCGAACACTCCCTTTAAGATTTAAAAAGATTCCCATCATACAGTTCATACTAATTAACTTCAATTTTACAGGAAATAATGGGGGCGTAAAACATTTCAAAAAACAAGAAGATTTGGCGGATAGCAATAAGACGAGGATTTAGATAAACGACTAACTATATTTTTAAAGAGCTTTAAAATTTTTATATATTTTTTTTTAATTATTAATCGATCTTATTCTTAGTGAATAATATTCATTATCATTTTTAGAACGGTGAAAATTATTTCGGTATTTTTGTTGTTTTTCGTACACTCTTTTTGGGAAGAAAGTTTGTAAAAATGTGTTCCAAAAGAAAAAAATATCAAGCATAATATGTGTTGAATAACGCGAGGTAGTTTAAACCACTTCCCTTTACCTTCAACGTAGTTCAAATTTAATTTTTAGTTCTGGTTATTGAAAATCGTTGATAAAGGAATTGAGTCTTTGCCACAAATTCAGATTTTCTAATCACTATATCTTTGCAACCCAATGTCGTAGACTTAGATATTTCAAATTAAATATCAATTCCGGTAGATCAAATAATCTATGTTTCAAATATCAAAGGTTTGAGTTATCAAGTTGCTAAGATATAGGGATTAGAAAATTTGAGTTTGTGACAAAGACTCAATTCCTTTCACATTTCATGAACACTTCGTTGAAATTCAAACTATTTTATTTAAAGCATTTATTACCTTTCTGCAGATAAACATAAGAAAACAGCTGATTAGCTTGAGAATAAGCATAACTAAGATCCCCAGCAGTACTAGGACATGTACAGGTACAGATTCATGTACAGGAAAGCAGCATTTATTTAGTGATAGTTTCAGCTGCTCGGTACAGTTAATATTCCTAAAAGTAAGTGTTTTATATCCATGCATGGTACAACATAAAAGTTAATACACATACAATACATGTTGACTTGTCCACGTAAAAAATCTTTACAGTAAAAATGGTGTACAAAAACTGTGATGAAAATATGTTCTGGAAATAAGTGTAAAATACTTAATCTTTGAAACCTGCAGTTATCTGTATAGTTGAACATTATGCACGGACAGTCCCCGAGGTAATGGCTATTTATCAATTCTTAAATTTTATCTTTTGATAATCGTTACTTCAACATTGGATTAGTTTATCTAGATAATTGCATTGTATTCATCTTCTTCTATCAAACCTTCTAATAATAGTAATATTTAGGTAAAAATATAAGAAATTTACAGAAAAAAAAACAGTTCACCGACCTTAAGTCAACCAATTTTCAAAATATAAAAAAAAATCACGCTCCACAGGAAGCAGGACTCAGGAGATGGTTATATTCTTGCGAGAAGTTTAGTATCTCCTTGTTAAATAGTGATCTGAAATTATTACGAACAAAAGGGGGAGAAAAGGGGGGGGGTAAACATTTTTTTGGAATGCGATGTAAACGTCCCTTATACCATGTTTTCCGTTTTATTCAAGAACGTCATTTTCCTGAGATTGATTTAAATATTTAATATATTTTTTTCTTTTTCTATCTCGCAACCTCGAGCAAACAAATAGAGGTTTCGTGATTGTGCAAAACCTAAAATATATTTTGATATTTAAAACAAATTTAGTAGATGTTGGTTGTTGGCACGGAATATTGACTATATGGGGAATAATGATAATACCAATGTTTTTGTTGAATAAGAAACAAACTAATGATTCCTCTTTTTGGCGTATCAATCATTACTATTCAACCAAAGTGCACCCTGTTAAATGGTAATACATTTGTTTATTGTTTATTGTTTACTTAAAAATAAGTTTAATGTACATGTAATATATTATCTATATATTTAAGTCAACACTATAAAGCCAAATTTGCATGCAAAGAATATAATTTGATTAAAGTTTACAATAAACTACTCGTTATTCCAGTTTAATTATAATTGACGACATTTTTCTGCAATTTCCTTGACTATAGTCATGTTGTGTGTCTGTACCAAAAGAGTGTGTGTAAGGAATACCGAACTCGTCTGCAAAGCAGTGCGACTGGCTTTCTCATGTCAGACCAGCGCCAGTTCCTTTCCCTTTATTCTTATTCCCTGATTTTAGTAAACACCTTTCATTGACCGAAATGGGGATTGGTGTTCCACAAGAAGTCACGGGTTCAAACCCCACATCTCACAAAATATATATGGTAGAAGGTTGAAATAACTAACGTTCACAAAATTGGGTTGTTATGATATAGATATGTGTGGTAAAGACTCGGCTTATATGTTTATTAATAATTAATTTTACCAATTAATTTATAATTCATACTAATTAAATGAGGGGATATGTAATGTGTTATGAGTATGTGTGTTAAAATAATAAACAGCAGTTTTGTTTCTAATAACAGTAAAAATATCAAAGATTGATAATTGTTTTTTAACAATCTTTGCAACATGTGCGAAATCCTTTTTACTTTTTAAAAATATTTTAAACTTTTTTCATTGATTTGATGGTTAATATATATCGTTAGAACTTATAAAGAGGGTTAACCCCCAGGCCGAAATATATACATTTCTATATTAAATAAAACCTACTTTTTTTCCTTTATAAGGTTTACTTGTTTGCTGTGCACAATACACATGATGAAATAAATGACGAAGTATTTTCTGAAAGAAAATTATATAAAATAATTCTGCGAGTTGTTTCGGTTTAATGAAGTTAGACTGAGTTTAAAATATGATGATTAAAGAGCTTGTCTAGGAGTATAATGAACTTGATTCCTTTCAAAAAATGATAATAACAGTTTCTTTTCCAATTGTTTCAGGCAAAAGTAAAAGCATTAAAAGATGTTAATATTAAATTAAAATTTTGACTGATCTCTTTGTATTCCATTATATATACTCCCAGATTAGTTTGAGCTCCTCCAACCCCCCGGCACTACAAGTAGAAAAGAGCAGCAGGAGAGAGAAAAGAAACTTTTTACTCTCATCTTTTATCATTTTCTTCTTACTTCTAGTCTCTTAATTCTCTTTTATTCAATGAAGATTAAGGCGCCAACTCCGGAACTAAGCTTTTTATACAAGATACATTAATCGAGCCATGCAGTGTACCAGGAATCCTGGAAACGGAAACCAAAAAGCCCCTGCCTGGGCCTAAGTCACAAAGACTGGTAGTCCTGTTTTAAATTAGAAACCTAGATTTGATAAATCCTAAAACCAAAATCTACTTCTGAAAAGTAGGAAACCAGAGTAAACTGGAAACTAGAAAAACAAATTAAGCTGAAAACTAGGAAACCAGGGTAAACTGGAAACTGGGAAACCAGAGTAAACCGGAAACTAGGAAACCAGAGTAAACTGGAAACTAGAAAATCAGGGTAAAGCGGAAACTAGGAAACCAGAGTAAACTGGAAACTAGAAAATCAGGGTAAACTGCATGGAAACTATAGGAGACCAGAGTAAACTGGAAACTAGAAAATCAGGGTAAACGGGAAACTAGGAAACCAGAGTAAACTGGAAACTAGGAAACCAGATTAAACTGGAAACTAGAAAACCAGAGTAAACTTGAAACTAGAAAACCAGGGTAAACAGGAAACTAGAAACCAGGGTAACCTGGAACCTAGAAAATCAGGGTAAACTGGTAACTATAGGATACCAGAGTAAACTGGAAACTAAGAAACCAGAGTAAACTGTAAACTAGGAAATCAGGGTAACCTGAAAGCTGAAAACCAGGGTAACCTGGAAACTGAAAACCAGTGTAACTGGGAAACTGAAAACAAGAGTAAACTAGAAACTAGGAAAGCAGAGTAAGGAAACTGAAAACCAGGGTAACCTTAAAACTGAAAACCAGAGCCCGCGATTTAAAAGCTTCGGCGCGAGTCGTAATTCCTTAAACCCAACTTTAAGACCCAATCCCCAACTCTAACGACAGCTTGTGTCACGTGATTGACAGCTGCAAGATCTTCGGCTCGACTTAAGGAGTTAGGCCCAATGAAAATAAAACCGACCTTTGTTGGTTTTAGTGGAGAATAAGGCTCAATGTTGGGTCTTATTCTCATCAAAACCCGGAATGCACCAATTCCAACTATGAAAATCCGCCAAATATAACATTAAACCGGTTTTATGAACTAAATTCTGTTGAAAAATAGATTGTTTAAGGAATTAAGACTCGAGCCGAAGCTTTTAAATCGCGGGCTCTGAAAAATTTAAAACTTAAAGTTATAAACCGACAATTCAGGAATTAATGAAGGAACGCAAACATATTTACCTAACAAATAATTAGAAAGATATCCTATTCACTCTAAATGCTATTAACTGTAATTTACTGATATTAAGACCTCTTTTAGGAAGAATAAGCATATTGAGAAACCTCCCCTTCCTGCCCCCCTGTAGGCGTGCCCTGAAAGAATTCAATCAAAGCCCTGGCTACCTATTGTCTGATTGATAAAGCATTCTTCAAATATAGAAGGTCCAGGTACTCCAACCCCACTCTACACACTGCACAGTGTCAAATTCCACGGGGATTAGAACAGTTCAACGGTTTATAGAAACCCTTGTCAAAATATTCGGGAAAATCCGCAAATATCAAATTCACAAAATCCTTGTTATGTCACAATGGACATCTTCAACTGTTTGTATATGTAGAAAATATTGAGCTGCCAATCTTACCAATTCTCCAGGAGCAAATCTTAAAGGAACTGAACACTTGCGTCAAACTCAAACTTTGAATCCTTATATCTTTGCAACCAAATATTGTAACCCTTTTGCTATATAAAAACATGAATTTTCCGAGATCAAATTCTCAAAGTTTGAAATATCAATTTGGTTTACAACCACCATGTGTCACTAAAATAGAAATATACAGTTTGAGGCAAGTGTTCAGTTCCTCTCCTTAAAAGCTATTTATAAGAGTTTTTGTCATAGATCCCTGCAAAATTGTTTCAATCTCTGCTATTTCCAAAATTATGAATTGACTCTAAAAGTTTGAATTATAATTTAAAATGATTCTCCGGTTGAGTTTTTATCTAATTGGATGGCGCTAAATTCTCCCATTTCGGTTTTAATTTAATCAGCTTTTATATTATGTCTCCCAGTCCCCTCCCCCTCTCCTTCTTTCTTTTTCACGCCATTTCAACAAAAATTACCCCACGAGGATATTGATTTTTGATTCAAACTTTGTTATTTTTTAATTCTTTATTCTTAAAGGCCAAACTAGATGTTTCAAATAATGAAAGTTTGAATTTGCAAGCTTTTAGTGGAAATAGGTACGAAGCACAAAAAAATATAGCTTTAAAGGACATACATGGAAACATGATGAGGTGGGGGGAGGGTAATGTTTCCTTTTTATACCCCACATTAAATCTAAAAAAATGTAATCCCCCTCCCCCCCCCCCTTGTGGTGAAACCACCTTCTCATTTCCGATGCTAATTCCCCGGGTGGAAAGTCAGTAAAAGTTTTATCTTTTCTAATTTCTCTAATTAAACTGTTAGAAAAGAAATTCAAACTATTTTGTTTTCTTTCTATTTTCTTGCAAAACTTTGTGGATTATTTTAATGGTTTTCTATAAACCTGCGATACACTGATATGGAATAGGTGGATATGAACCATTCCAAGATATACTATCTTAATATGTGCTTGAATTCACCTTTTAATAATAAAACCTATAATGATTTTTTTAAAGGTAAATGTAATGAATGTTTAACGATATAGATAATATTCTGTAGGCTATAACTCTAATGCCGTTCCGTCATTGCCATCTAGGGTTGTTAATCGTTTTTGAAAACGATACGATCGTTTTTTTCGTTTTCCTATAGTTTTTTGTTTCGTTTTCCGATCATTTCAAAAACAATCGTTTTAAAAACTTTTTAAAAAACGATAGTTTTTAAAACGATCGGAAAACGAAACAAAAAACGATAGGAAAACGAAAAAAAAACGATCGTTTTTATAAAAAATGAAAACGTTAACATCCCTACTGCCATCTAGGGTTTTAAAAATATTTACGAGTTTAGTGAAAGTCTTAACTTAACATGAGTTAATATGACAGTTACAAGTTTGATAGTATGTAAAAGTCAAAGACTTTTTTTAAAGGAGCCCTAATATTATTAGAAATATACATATTACTAATAACAATTAAAAATTACAAAAGCCTTTTAGATATTTCTTAATACGGCAATTGTGCTGTAATATGTACATACGCACTTCACTAAAAAACTCAATTATTTTGAAGACTAGTAACCTATTTAAATTATAAAAACAATAAATATATTGCATAATATTGCTAAAATTCGTTTTCCTATTCCATTTATGGTTCTACGTAGTAAGCATGATAATTATTACTTTTTGCCCTTACAATCTTTTTAACTATTGGTGTCCATAGTAAACCTATCTTCTGTTATAAAATTAAAGAATTTGAAGAGTTATTTTGATTCATTCGTGTTGAAATTGATGACACACGTTTGTTTTACAGGATTCTATGTTTCCAACAGTTTTTTTTTAGTTTCTAATTTTCTCGCCTGTCAGACAAAATATCTCACTTTCTTTTACTTTCTTACATCAAACTCTGTCAGATCTTATTTCAACAGTAAAGAAGGTAATCTAACAGAGAAGGAGAAGAAAAGGGAGGAAGGAAAATAGGGTAAGTTTTTTCTTTCTTTTATATAAATATTTTTTGACTTGATATTTAAATATGGGATTTAAAGTGAAATGAGTAGAAAAAATGAGCGATGATGTCATCTATATATAAATTTGGCTTGTCTGTTTGGGTGTCTTGTTGTATGTTTGTTTGTATCCAATAAACGTCAAAACGGCTGACATTTGTGGGACATCACGTGACCACAGGGAAGGTTTATGAATGATAAAAAAATGTGTTTTAAAGGTTTTTAATTTAATTTAAATTCTTGAAAATCCGCGAATTTTTTTTTAAAAATCCGCAAAATTTGTTTCTTTTTTGTTTTAAAATGTAAACAAAAAGAACATGTTCACAATTTAAATAGAAGACGGGCGCGAAGCGCCCTAAAAGCCTAGTTTAAACTAAAAATACTAATTATGGGTTTTATTTTATCATTTATCAAAGTAAACGTTTATTTTCTCAACAATGCACTTTTGTTTTGCGTAAAGAGGAAAAAGGAAAGAAAAGAAAAAGGAATTGAGTCTTTGCCACATACTCTGATTTTCTAATCACAATCTTTGGAAACAAATGTTGCAAACCTTAGATATTTCAAACTATGAATTCTGTTAGATCAAATCATCTCAGTTTGAAATATCAAAGGTTTACAACATCGGGTTCTTAAGATATTGAGGTTTAAATATTTGATTTTGTTCCAAAGACTCAATTCCTTTGTAAAAGAAATTATGAAAAAGTATAGAAGTTAGATGAAAAGAAGAAGATACACGTGTTGTTTATGATTTAAAAAGGTATATGGTGTGTGAAGGATTATATCTATATTCCTCTGAGTATTAAATATATAATATATTCAGACTGAAATGCGAGTAATAACAGTTCCAGACACTCTGAAACCAGCGCCTTTTGTGATTCTACAATACAAGCGGAAACCATTTATTTTTCTTCAAAGCATCTAAAATCATTACTTTTCACTGCTCCACTGTTTATATCATGATCATATCCGAACCATAGCGAGTAAACTGCAGGGAGGAGGTGTTGGAGTAGTTTATGATGTAGGAGGAGTTGTAGGAGTACTTTATGGTGTAGGAGGAGTTTTATGAGTAGTTTATGATGTAGGAAGAGTTGTAGGAGTAATTTTTGGTTTAACAGGAGTTGTAGGAGTAGTTTATGGCATAGGATAAGTTGTAGGAGTATTTTAAAGTGTAGGAGGAGTTGTTCGAGTAGTTTATTGTTTAATAAGCGTTGTAGGAGTAGTTTATAATGTAGGAAAAGTTGTAGGAGTAATTTTTGGTTTAGCAGGACTTGTAGGAGTAGTTTATGACATAGGATGAGTTGTAGGAGTATTTTATGGTGTAGTAGGAGTTGTACGAGTAGTTTATTGTTTAATAAGCGTTGTAGGAGTAGTTTATAATGTAGGAAGAGTTGTAGGAGTAATTTTTGGTTTAGCAGGAGTAGTTTATGGCATAGGATGAGTTGTAGGAGTTTTTTATGGTGTAGGATGAGTAGTACGAATAGTTTATGGTGTTAAAAGAAGAGTAGGTGTACTTTATGATGTAGGAATAGTTTATGGCATAGGAGGAGTAGGAGTAGTTTATGGTGGAGAAGGAGGAGTAGGAATTGTTAACGATGTAATATGTAGAGCAGAAGTAGGTAATGAGGTAAAAGGAGAAGTACGAGTAGGTGTACTTTATACTTTAGCATGAGTAATAGGAGTTGTTTATGGTATATGAGAATGTTTAGGAGTATGTTTATAGTGTAGGAGTAGAACTAGAATTGGTTGTTGGTGTAGGAGCTGAGGAGTAAAATTCAGTTCAGAAGTAGAAGGAATAGTATTGTGAAGAGGCTGATGAGGGCGTAGTTTATGGCGTTTACGTTGTGCATGTGTGCAAGTAGAGGCAAAAAAGGAAAACTTCAGTAAACTTATCTCAGGAATGGTTGGGTCAAAGCCCAAAAAAAAGACAAAATGGATCGTTCACGATATAATGCAAAGTTTAATCTTCATTTGTTTAATGAAGGCAATATTTATGCAGCTTAATTTGCTTTATTGTGCTATTGCAAAAAGTTCCAATTTGATTGTATTGTATAATCTAGTCTTGCTATCTAGGAATATTCATGAATGGAGGGGAAGAAAAGAGCTTTTGTCTGAAGGAACAGGGAAGGGAGGCGGTATGGAGAGAATGGGGGGGGGGGTGATGTCTCAGAATTAGACAACCAAAACATATCATAATTAATATCCTATCCCCCTGTCTTTCATACAATAAATGTCAAATTTAACAATGCATCCCCCCCCCTCAACCTTTCTTTTTGTGTCCCCTAAACCCAACCCCCAACCTCATTGTCCCCTCAGTTTTCCAAGTTCCAATATTGCTTTATTTTAAAGGTCAATCTTTTTCCAAATAGTTATGAAAAGTCTATTTTCTCTTCTGAGCAAAGTAACTTAATGGAAGTACTCACCAATAAAAATAAAAACACATAAATCACGAAAAAGATATAATTAAATTAACAACATTTTAATTTTAAGACGAGGTAAAGTTGTTTTTTATTTGTGTTCATGTCCGCACTAATTCCCTGCTTCCTGGAGGCTTTCCTCCTTCCCTCCTGCAGGCCCTCCTACTCCCCTCCTGCAGACCCTCCTGTAGACCCTCCTCATCCCCTCCTGCAGGCCCCCCTCATTCCCTCCTGCAGGCCCTCCTCATCCCCTCCTTGCTTAGAAGTAATTATATATTTGTTCTGTTTCCCTATCCCTCCCTCTATCCTTTATGGGTTATTAGATGCCATTATTAATAGTCATAATAATCATACAGCCATTACTCATACATATAGTACAGGGCCTACCGGACCATTAACAACCTAATATTTAAAACACGCAATGGCTGTCTTTATCTTTAATTCTTTACTTTACTTCTATTTGAGGGGCATGAAAGCAACGTATGTGAAAGAGTAATATTCCTATATTATAGATCACTTTTTACACCCCCCCTCCCCAAATTGAACAGGAACACAAAAAAAACATATTCTAATTTAATTAAATCTTGTTTAAAAGGGTTGGTAAAATATATTTACCCTTTTACTGTTTTTTTTTTCTGTATTCCCCTTCATATCCGGCCACCAATGGTCATTATTACGTTCGCAAGAGTAAGACCAGGAATATGAATCAATTGCTTACAAGAATACTTCTCTATGAATAAGGAGAAATAAAAGGTTCCACTTCAAAGTGCCACATCATCTTGGTCTTAGATTCACTAAGTCACAATTTTATACTTTTATAATTAAAAAGCTGTTTTTTCTTGGCAAAACTCTCATCGACTCGACGACTTTTACGTGTTTGGTTTCTTACTTTAATATTCAAGGGGTTTGAGAATTTGAACAGGAACAACCATCGTTTCCTTCATTTTTCAACATTTTTTGTAGATTGAAAATTGTGCCATATTGTAATAAATTATAAAACTTACGGATTATCTGGCGACACCAAAACCATGGAGGTTGCGTGAATATTTTATTAGCCAGCAAGGTTGCGTGACTATAACATAAACCATTGAGGTTTCGTGAGTATATGATATAAAACAAGAAAAAGATACATCCCTATTTGATTTNTAGCATAAATTTTAATTTAAAAAAATTTAAAACGTGTTGGTGTCCTTAAATTTTTCACAAAGGATGCACTTGTTCACTTTTATTTATTGTTTTTGTTTGGTAAAGACAAATTTTTAAATTATTATTTTCTTGTTGCTGAGCCCCGTATTCTAAAAATCCTTATATTTTCAACAAAAAAACGTGTAATATATCAAATCATAGATATAATATTTAACCCTGTATTTCGTATAATAAAGAGGATTTCACTATCAAGAATGGCAGGAGGACATTTTTCTAGGATTCTGCTCATTATATGGAACATTAAGTAGGATTATATAGAACTAGGGAATGGGTTAAGCTGAGGTGCACAGACATACTTTCTATACGAACACAAACACTGAACAATATTCTCTTTCCCATGGTTCCCCATAATCTTCATAATCTCTAATCACGTACATAATTTAAAGTGTAATTAAGTTCTCATTTCTTGTAATTTAATCTTGACAATAATTGTTTATTTTCAAGACATCTCAATTGGACAGGTTAAAACATTTCATTTACATCGAAAAAAAATCTTATAAATGAGAAAAATAAATTCCTAACATATTAGCAATATTCTCAACTTATCATGCATCACATGTTTCCTAAAACAAGAATCCAAGCCACAGTTAGTTTAAAACAAGCCAGTACACATAATTTCAATAAAATATAGATATACAGCGGTTGGGTTAAAGTAGAGAAGTTGTTTTCCTTTGTGACATGTTATATGTACTATCTTTGCTGTTTAAAAGCTTGATATAAATCAAAAATTGAAATCGAAAGCCGTCTTATTTGTATTGATATAAGCAACCATGACAGTACACGATAATATAAGAAGTAAACTTAAAAGAAAAAGCGTTTTTCTGAAGCCACAAATCCTTTATCAATTAAGTACAGATAACAAAATAGTTTAACTGTTCCTGCAGTTGAAGTAACTCATATCAAATTTTAGTGGAAAAGGGGGGAGGGAGAGGAATAAGGTTTCCATTTTTCCGGAAAAAAATTTCCATTTTGGAAATGGAATGATCCGGAAATTGGTTGCGTAAACCGGAATTCCGGGATAATTCCGGTTTACGTTACGTAAACCGGAAATTTTTCCGGTTTACGGAATGTAAACTGTAAAATTTCCAGTTTCCATTTCGTAAACCGGAAATTTTTCCGGTTTACATAACGTAAACCGGAAAATTTCAAGTTTCCATTTCTTAAACCGGAAATTTTTCCAGTTTACGTAACGTAAATCGGAAAATTTCCAGTTTCCATTTCGTAAACCGGAAATTTTTCCGGTTTACGTATCGTAAACCGGAAAATTTAAAGTTTCCATTTCTTAAACCGGAAATTTTTCCAGTTTACGTAACGTAAATCGGAAAATTTCCAGTTTCCATTTCGTAAACCGGAAAATTTTAACACAATATTAGACATAGAAAGCAATGTTAAAACATTAAGAGTTAGAACGTTTTAGTTTACATACATTAAATATGCATTTAGTTCTACAATTATATTCACACATATTTCACTATAGTTCATCATGACTATTTTACAGTTACAGCTTTCACTTTCCCCACAATATTTTTTGACAAATTAGTTTTTATTTTTCAAGAGGATCATCGGATAGGCTTATGCCCCCCCCCCTCAGGATGGGATGAAATGAACCATATAAATAAGAGTTTATAAAAACTAGGTTTTAAACTGGTGAATTAAAAAAATAATAAATTTAGACGTTTTTTCCCGCATAAATTTTTAACTAGTTTTAAACTTTCCCTTGGGCCATGTGAGTTGCCTCACAAATGTTGGGCTCGGTCGGTTCAGCTGTTTGGACGTTTACTGAATACAAAGGGACAAACAAACAGACGAGCAAAGTATATAAATAGAGTGAGAACCAGAAAACTCTGGAATAGGAGGACGACTTTTAGACTTAAATTATGACTCTGAATAATCCAATGAACATGAGACACGGCAATTACATAGTATATACTATACTACTGTATACGAACCAATTTAAAAGTGATTTTATAAGTTACTATTTAACCTATTTGCTTTGAAACAACATCAATTAGACTCAAGGATTGATATACATGTCGTCTTCCTTTCCTCAGTTTTCTGTAGATGAAATTATTTTGAGACATGGCAGTCAGGATTTATATTATTTCATGATAATTCACAGTACTATAACTTTAAATACAGCTACACCAGGCGCACATTCTATTATTCTGTACATAGTATTACTTACTGGTTTTATCTTTTACATAAGTTTAAGATGTCTTCAACGTTTTCCGGAACCTTTTTCCTGAAAATTTTGGAACAATTGTTCCGTAAACCGGAATTTTCCGGAACACTATTCCGTAACGTTCCGTAATTCCAGAACAACGTCCCGGAAATTTCCGGTTTACGGAAAAAAATCGTTCCGGAATTCCGGATTTCCGGAACCTTTTCCATAATGGAAATGGAAAAAAATTCCGAATCATTTCCGTACGTAAACCGTAACCCGGAATTCCGGTGGAAACCCTAGAGAGGAATTTAAAATTGACTGCAGAGTGCAAACTTGTTCTTTAAATCTATAATATTATCATTGAAATGGAAGCAATTTTGACTTCCACCTTTTTGATAAACACAACAAAAATACTTAAGTTTAGAGACATGTTAAAAACAAAGAAGTAATCATTTACCTGTAATAGCGTATATAATCTATCTAATTTATTTGGCTCTGGTTTGAACCCCCTAGACCAATAATCAGAGAAATTAAAAATCCAATTTCGTTTCTTACTTTTCAAGCAAAGGATGATGTGGAAGAAATTATTCAGTTTTCTAGTTGTATGTACTGGAAACTTACTGGCTGCCGCATCATACACAATGGCCAACCCTATATATCCTTCAGAGGTTAGTTCAAACTTCAAACCCATTTTTTTCATTCTTCCCTGTTTTACATTATTGCTGCATGAGCCTTTCTATACTGCCGTCAAAACTTTTAGCAAAAACATTTTTTTCCATATTCAAATGTCATGTCTGTTTGAATCAGCCACGTTAATGTGCGAAAATTATCTTACTCTATATGGTAATTAACACCCAGAATCAGGACACTAATTAGTCCATCAAAGTGATAATAATTAGCACTAAAAACAATACTTATTTTAATGGAGGGATTGTAGATTGTAAATGATTGTAATAAATATCATAACAAAGCCCATATTTATAAACCTGAACACACCTAGATAAATTACCTTGTAAATTGTAACCTAACTACGCTAGTAGATAACTACGTAACACCTGTATTGCGATTAAGCCTGACTACACTTATAAATAACTACGTAAAACTTGTGATTATGTTCATTAATGTAACCTGTACCATAGAACTCAAAATATACTTCAGTTGGAATAATACTCTGCTTTGATTACAGTGTTAGAGTAATTATATGCCTTATGTAGCAAAACGAGAGCGACCTGAACTTTGAGTCTTGAAAGATAGATATTAGATATAGGCTAGAACAGTTGCCTGACTGCCTCCAAGGAGAGCAAACCTATCCTATGTGGTCACAGAATTACAGCTGGAGAAGCAATGAGTTTAGTTACGCATCTTGTATCCTACAGGGGAGGCAAGAATTGTACATAGATTTAAACAAAACTTCAGCTTCTGCGTGGTGCACTGAAAGAAGGACTTTAACCCCTTGTGGGTATATAAGCCATACACAACAATACCGGTTTGTTACTCTACCAGCTAGATGTGAGGAAGATTTCTCTCAAAAGAGCTTTCAGGGCTCACAACTCCCCATTTTACTTAAGGAGTGCAGTTATGGGGTTTCCTTATTCCCCTAACTCAGAAAGAGTATAATAAAGAAGGACAACATGGAAAAATCCCCTATACCCTTCCTACTACAAACCTCCTTATCTCTATCCTACCTGCTTCACAACTCTATGTCTAAAGAACTATTTGGAAAGGCCTAAAAGTGTAAAAACAAAAAACAAGAAGCAGGAAGAAAAAATAAAATTGAAAAGAAAAAAAAGGGGAGGGGAAATCTCTTGACAGTCCCCCCCCCTCCACCGGGGAGGGGGGTGGATAAAGCATGCCCCCCCCCCTTTCCACCCCCAAGAAAATATCATGGAAAGTGTGTAGAAAAGTAGCTGCACAAGCAACATGTATTAACAGGATAGAAAACTGAAACTGAAAACATAGGAAAAACAAGATAAACAAGAAAAAGAAAATTTTGAACAGAAAATTAGAAGGGGATTTGAGCTTTACACTATCTATATATATTTTTTTTCACTGATAGCGAATGAAGACAAATACACAGGATGCCAGATATCCCATCCCCCCCCCTTCTATGTATTCCTATTTGAAATAAAGCATGCTGGAAAATGTCTGGAACAGCTGACTTGAGCAAAATATGAAAGGGTAGTGACCTTGCTCCTCTCACCCGAGAATTTAGAATATTTCCAAAATACAGGGTTCAGAAAAATAGTTCTTTTCTTGCAATTTGGCTAGCGTGCAGGGACATCCACAAAATGTATTTCTTTTTATTTTCAAAATTAGTCAAAGTATGATTGAAGAATGGACGAGAGAAGTATGATCAAGAAGAAAGAATGAAAAAAAAATATAGAAGTCTCAAATGTTTCCATCTGATATCATATAGAAATTAAAAAATATTGTAAAATTCAATTAAAATAAGTTATTAAAGTTAAAAATAGACATAGTCATATCCTGTTTAATATTGACTAAAGTATTATTGAGCAACCTGTAGTTTGTGATTGAGTTGTATCTTAATATACACTGATTAATTAGGACACTAATTGCTCTATCGGAGGATTGGTGATTAATAATCAGGAAACTAATTAATCTATCAGAGCGATGTTAATTTACACTTACAACTTTATCGGAAGAATGGACTCAGGACACCAATTGCTTTACAATTATTCGAAAAAGAGATTACAAATCAGAACGGACAACAATGCCTCCTCAGGAGTGGTACTGTAAACCACAGGGGGCACAAATTATTCCACCGAAAGGATACTAATTAGTTAATCTACTCGATTGATCTCCCAATTAAAATTATCCCTCCAGAATATGATGCCCACAGGATTTCGTAGAGGAATTACACCGATATGAAGGTCTGCACAGGATGGCGATCAATGCTTGTTCATGGGGATTCACAACACAAAAGTTCTTGACTCCAGCTGTAAGTTGCAATGCGGCTGCTATGAAATGCTTTATCTTGAATGTGTGATTTAAATTACACTGTCTTTAAACAGGCTTAAAGACAGCAATTTGGTTCTTTTCTTTCAGAAAACAGTGCTTAAAAAGGACGGGCAAAAACATACCATTTCATTTATAAAAAACCATAAGAATTAATTTCTAAAAAAATATCGAGCTATATTTTTTGTGTTGCTAATATTATGACCAACAAAATTATTGCAAAGAACTTGTGTCTTTGCTAAAAACTCAAATTTTCTCTTACCTATATCTTTGCAACATGAGCTGAAAACTTTAGAATGGTGGATATTGAGATTAATGCTTCATCATCTCTTTTTCTTAATATCGAGACTAACCTAATCTTGCACTTGTATCCTGAAAAGTGTATACAATTCAACCAATCAGGGTCGCATATATGAAGCTGATAGTTTGAAATATAAGATTTAAGATTAATATACAGAAACAGGAGGGACTATCTAATTTTAAAAAACTGGTTTTTGATTTTTCTCTACTATATCCAGGAAAGAACGGTTTAAGAAGAAAAGTGTGTCCATTGGATACTCTGATTAAGGATATCAATTCTAAAGTTTTCAGCTCTGATAATGTAAACCTGAGATATTTCATCTAGCAGAATTCATATTGTGAAATATCTAAGGGTTTGCAAAGATATATAGATTAAAAATCAGAGTTTGTGGCTAAGATACAATTTCCTTGTACTAACAATGTTTTTATGATTTATTTTTTCTATAATATTTATAAAATAAAATGATAAAAGGCATAGTTAATAATTTTAAATGTTCATCTGTTTTCTCCTTTCTCTATCTGCTCGTCCGCAGGTTCTCTTTTTCTTGCTTGCTCATGTATGGCACAGCTTTTGAAAGAATGTTTTTGCGGCATTATAAAATCACCTATTCATTTCATAGATTTTCCCCTCTTTGTTTTTTGTTTTTGTTTTGATTAATTGTAATTGCAGCCTAAGGTCTGCACATTCTGTCTACTTGCATGAGCTAGGTCACCACTCAAAGTACTTCAAGTTAGTCTCTATTTGCAGCAAGGGAGCAATAACTTCCCTGCCTTAAACTTCATTTTTACTCTTCAATACAAATGAGGATTGTTATTCCAATGAAAAAAATCAAGTGACGTACTTAGGATCCAACAGAGAAATGTCCTTAAGTCTCATTTTGCTGCTCCACAACTTGATGTCACAAGAACTATTTGGAGAGGCATTATAAGGTTGAAACAAGAAACAAGAAGAAAAAAGAAAATTGAACAGGAAAAATTAGAAGGGAGATCTCTGATTATAAGCTTCACACTATCAATTTATTCCATTAGGATAGAGACAGCATTAGAGATTGGGCTGTGAGACGTCCCCCCCCCCTCTCCATTTTTTTCACCCTAAGTAGAAGATAGAGAATATGAAGAATATTTGTTGCTGAGTAAACAATACAGAGCTCAGAAAATAAGGAACGCAAGATCCTCTCATCATAGTTCTACAGCTTGCAGCTTGGCAAAACTTCAAGGATGTCCCTAAATTTCTTTTTTTTCAAAATCATCCAAAATATATGATGAAAAATGTATGAACAAGAAGAAAAGGAAGAACAAGAGAATAAGAAATATCAAAATATTTGCATGATTAAAATGATATTGTTGAAAATTAAAAAAATATGAAAAAAAAGAGTGGAAATGAGGATAAGGGTTTGCAGGAGTGGCATATCATAAATGTTTTTAAAAAAAAACCAATCTATTTGTCCACATTTTATACTGTTTCCCAGCCCAGTGGAATTCCTTTGGTATTATTGCATTTTGTGTGCACTGCTACATGCAGAATGCAGAGTTGTACCTTTTTATCAGCTGTTGAGCAGGGCCTTTCCAGAAAGAGCTCCACACGCTAAGTGGAGTGGGCATAAAACCGGATTAGTATTATACATATTAGCTCTTTGTTATCCTATTTATTTGAATTAGTATTGTGACCCTAGTCAGAAGGATGGTTTTTTGATAAATTGTATATATGACAATGAGGGGAGAATAAACACCCCCATTGGCTCGTGTTTTCTCTATCACCAGTAAATATGCTATTTGTGGAACCAAGCCAAGCCAACTTGCTGATAGCGTCCCCATGTTAGGGATGGTGTGGGTTCATCGATCTGAACTCAGAAAATAGGGGCTGAGCCCGAAAGTTAAAAGAGTATCGTTAAACGAAACTCCTGAGTTTCCTTTTTGGGTCTTATAACATTTGTGTAGATTTTGATTAAGAGATTCGAAAAAAATGGAGAATATGAATAAACTAAATGAAATAATATTTCAAAACAATAATATTGATATTCACAAAACTGCCTAACCCCATGCATGAAACCCGAGTTCTAAAACTGGTTTTCACAATGATACCTTGTCTTAAGTTTTGGGCTCAGGAGGCTAGGCTTGAGGGGCAGCCGAGTACGATTTCTGACAGAGCACAGTGCAGCAGAGTTGTTTGTGATCATGCTGTTTCCTTCAATCGCTGTGTTGCTATAAACTATTTTATTTTATTTTCATTAATATGAATAAAGTAATTGTTTTGTGTTAATTGCGTTATATTTTGTAATCGTGAATCAAATTATTAGAAATAAGTATTTATTAAAATTGGATTTTATTCAAAGTTTTTAAGTACCCCAGCCATGAGTACTGTAGTTAAAAAAGTAGGTTAGCTAAGCATGAGCATTGAGCACTGAGCATGGGGTACAGGCCCCCACATGGTCTTTCCTCCCTATTATGTGTAGACACCTGTCTCAGTGCCCACTGCAAATAGTGCAAAGAGCTTGGTGAGCATAGCTCTGCTCTCCTTGGCTGTAGGAATGCAACTGCAATTTCCTTGTATTAAAGTAAGAGTTTTAACCATGGTTTAATTATTAATTATTAAGGGGCTTTCAAGAGGAGTCAGTGTGTCTAAAACCGGTGTTGTATTAGGTAATTTTTTGCATTATGTTGTAAAAGCTTTTAAGATGTTTGTTTAAAAAAATAATGTAACCTCTTCTTTCACTGTTACAGGTTCAGCATATGTCACAGGCTTAGTTATAACACCATTTTGTAGCAAATTAGTAAGCAATCAATATAAACATAAATTATCTTTTGAATAAACATATATCAGTTAACATTTCTAAAAGTTTCCTTTCAGTTAGACTAATATTTCAATGACTATTTCGTTCATTCTAGAAATTAGAAGGTTTTTTTCATCTTCTACATTGTCATTGATGTAAAGTACAATAACTAAATCAAAGCTTTATTGACTGTAAACTATAGAAGGAGAAGGATAAATTAATGCAACATTACTAGAATGACTTTGTAATTATATGTACAAGTATGATAAAAGAAAATTTATTCCATTACATATAATAAATTTTTAAAAATTGTCATTTTAAAAGCTCTTCAATAAGCAGAGTTATGATTGTAAACATAAAAGTTTTCATTCTTACCTGTAATTTGCTTTAATTTGACATGAATTGTTTAGAAAATATTATTTCATTTCATTAGACACAATAAAAAAGTAATCCATATTTAAATTAAGATATCCAACTTGGGTGCCAGGAAGGTTTACGCATTTGGATCTTTTATTGGAGGAATAGGAAATGTTCTGTTCGGGTAATTTAAAAATTATTAAAATTTTAACCTAATTTTTTCCAAAATCTTTCTCTGTTTTTTTAGCTTTTTAGATTATATATCAGGCTCGGCCGAATTCTTCTGGTTTTCCTTGATATTCAGATCTATAGGTTCCTTAGGGGAGACAGTTGTGGCAAATGCATCATATCCTTTAGGTGAGTTGGTATCTTTCTAATAAAACAGAAATTAAAAAAATACTTTTTCAGGGACAAAGTTATTTTCTGACAATGAAAGAGGCAAAGTTATTGTAAGTTATTCATTTACAAAAAAAAACATTCAAGAAATGTATTTTAAAGGGAGTGTTCGTGAAAAATGAAAGGGTTTATAGGCTTATGGTGAATAATTATCGATTGTGATCACTACTAATCTTACTTCTATTGGTTACGTCAATAAGGAGAAAATTGTTAAAAACGACTCTTACCGAAGAACATAGCGTTCATACAAATTCAGAAAGTTGCAATATACGACACAAAAAAATTAATTTAATTCCAAACAAATCATACTGATATATATATATAAAATCATCGATAATTTTTTAACACATTTGTATAAAGTTGTTTTTTGATTCACCGACAAAAGGTCAAATAACACAGGATCAAACGACAAAGGGTCAAACGACAAAGGGTCAAAAGTGCCACAAAGGGTCAAAGGACAAAAGGTCAAAATGATAAAAATATTTTTTGATTTGAATCATAGGAAACTCGCAACCCTCCTATCAATTTTGAACATGGATCTTATATGTCAGACATGGATATAATTGACCATGTGGCCGCAGCACTGGGCCCCCTAGCCTGTCCTAGCCACAGCACTCAGCCCAGAAAGTGTCTTACTAACCTAACCCGTGGTCGCAGTTCTCGGCCCCATAGCCTGACCTAGCCACAGAGCTCAACCCAGAAAGTGTCTTAACCTAACCTAACCCTAAATAATAATAAATAAATACTAACTGTAACAGATGTCAAAATTTAAACAAAATTTGCCCCTTTGTTGCAATTTTTGACCCTTTGTCATTTGACCCAGTGTCGTTTGACCCTTTGTCATTTGACCCTGTGTCATTTGACCCTTTGTTGGTGAACCCTGCTCTTGATGCTCTGAATGATTCCATGTGACAGAGACACCTAGCGGGCGGGGATAAATCGTCGTTTTAAGTGCATTGTATATAAAACAAATAAAAATTATTATGAAATATCACTTTATACGAATTCGTCAAAAAATTATTGAGAATTATAGGTTGTAATATCTGAGTGATTTGTTTGGAATTAATTTGACTTTTTTACGATCCAACTTTCTGAATTTATGCGTTTTTTTTTATCAATTTTCTCCATAAAAACGCGACGGTAGAATTAATATTAGTAGAAATCACCATCGATAGTTTTTTGCTGAAAGCCTATATTCCCTTTAATTTTTCGTGAATACTCCCTTTAATAAAGAAATTTGTGCACTCTTTACTTTGTTTAAATTGTTTCAAATTCTGCACCATATAATATAATATACTTTTTCATTGTGCATGCTTGGATAGGCTACTATGGACTGCTTCTATGGATTTGGAACAGCCATAGGACCGTCATTGGGAAGTTTTTTATTCAACATTGCTGGTGGGTTTACTTTACCTTTTTGGACTGTTGGAATAATCATGATCATGCTTGGCGGACTCCTTCTGCTCCAAGACTTTAATAATGAAATTGAAGGTGTTGGCTTAGTGTAAGTATATGTTCATATTAAGCAATCAAGACTTTAAAAGATATTAATTCACAGGGAGGTAGAAAAAACGCCTTTTTGAATTTTTTAATGTTTGTTTTATGGAAAAGTGGTGACAATTTACCTGTAAAAACTAACTATGCTATATGCAGTGGCAGTGGAACCTGTAAGTGGAAGGATTTAATCACATGTCCAGGAATGTTTGAATCTGTATTGGTACTAGTAGTATCAGCTCCGGCACAAAAATGGATTTCTTCCTCTCTTGAACCACATCTCAAAGATCTGGTTAGTTAAAGCGATGGTTTTTTACCTAATTTTGGAATAATATATCTATTGTTAGTATGGCATATCCACGGTAGATGTGGGACTGATAAATACGGCCCTTGCTATATCAGCAGCATTAGCAAATCCAATAGTAGGGATAATTCTTGACTTTGGGTTCTCATCATTAAATATGATCTTGGTTGGAAATTGTCTGACTATTATTGGTCTTATTGGAATAGGTAAGTTCACAAAATAAACAAATTGTATTTGGCACAATGAAATCTGCACTTTACTCGTTATCAGGACCAGTTCCAGGACTTGCTTTTCTTCAAACCATTCCTGTTGTATTGATCTCTTTGGCACTCATTGGGATTGGATTGTCCTGCATTTTCCTTGCTACTATTCTTAATATGATGGACTGTGCAGCAAAGACCGGGATTCAAAATTCAGAGAAAACTACAGTAATTTGAATAGATAGCATAATCAACAAATTATTTTGTTAAGTTTGCATGAAGTCTTTGCCAAAAAATTAAATTTTCTAATTTCTTTTTTTTTAAAAACCTTATGACGTAAACCTTTGATATCTTAAACATAGATCAATTGATTAGAACAAAGTTATTGTTTGAAATATCAATAAGGTCTACGAAATCATGGGATTCAAAAATTAAAGTTTATTGAAGCCAAGGCTGATTTTTAGGTTTGGGGTTACATCAGCAATCAATTAAAGAAAATTTAAAAAGAAAGAAAAAGATTGCCAACGTTTACAAAAATAATCGAATAAATCATTTGACAATTGATCCTTGGATCCAAACTAGATTCGAGTTTTTTAAATTTATAATTCTCTTCCATTGGCATTTTATTGTTAATGCCATTAGATCTATTATTAAAAGATATTTAAATGTTTCAGAGTATGATTACGAGCTTATGGCTTCAAAGTAACTATATTGGGGCTTTTCTATCTTCTCTTACTGGTGGAGTTACTTATGATCTAATTGGATTCTCATGGAGTTGTACTGTACTAGCAACCATTATTACATTCGTTGTAAGTATATACCATTGTAGCTACTTAAACTGTGCATTATTGAATTGAATGAGTATAAGCATTTTTAAACATATTTAAGTTTTCTGTGACTGTAAATTAAATTGGATTCTACCAGGGGTTTTTCATAACAAAGGGTCTCTATAAATAAGCAAGACAATAAGTTTTACTCCCTATTCATACTAAAAGTCAACTTTTTAGGCCTTTGGAACATTCATTAGTTCAATGTTTACCAGCAGAAGATTCAGTTCCTATGAACAAATTTGATCGTGAGCAATAGCACTACTGTATTCTCAGTTTTGAAACCTGTAAAATCTTGGCTTCGCAAGGATGTCAAAACAAAAAAGTTTTTCTTTCTTTTTCAAAATCAGCCAACATATGGTCAATAATGCAAAACATGAACAATAAAAATGGAGATTTAAAGAACAAAAGAGACATAAAAACCAGCAGCTGCCATCATATGATTATTTTAACAATTTTGTAATAAAATTTGTTAAAACCAATATTCAAAAAATAAATGTAGAAAAAGCTTAGTCCATTTTTTCAAATATTCTATTATGTGATTACTTTCAGTATCTTTAGCACTATGTACCTATTTTAAACAATTTACTTAAACAACCCCTCACAATAAGCTTGTTAAAAAATATTCTTTAGATTTTCATCACAGCGTTAGATAATGAGACATGATTTAGTATTTAGGCGGTTTTAAATTCTGCTAGTGTAATCAAGTTAAAACTTGCCTGAGCCGATAATTAACAGAAATAATTTAGGCCTTATTTCAATTTAGATCTTAAAGTAAGATGTTGTCAGAGATCACAAAAAATTGAGTGTTTTATTTTAGAGCTAAGGTTTGATCTTTAGAGCCTTCATGATTTTCTTACTAGATCTAATTTTACAAGTATTTTTGTAATGTAACAACGTGTGATTTTGTTGATCTTTTACGATCAGCGATTCAAGGATTTTTTAGATCGCTGAGATCATAGCTACCTAGGGGTATCATGCCCCCCCCCCTTTTACCATTCGGTTGGACTTTTGAATCCTATTTTGAATCTTAACGGATTTAGTTGAGTTTGCATGTGGATTCTATAAATAACCCAAGCCAAGCTGAAAGTTCCGTCATTCCAGAGGCCCGGGTGCCGGGGGGGACAGTAGGCCAGCTCCCAGGGAACTAGGGTTAAACCCTAGCCGAGGGTGGAGCAAAATCAAGGGAAAAGAATCAGTTGAAGACCAGCTCCCTTTAATAGAGGTTCCCTTGAAGATTCCCCATCACTCTGAAACAACTTCAATTCATAATATTTGATTCGTATAGTATCATCCTTTTAGTTTTTGTATCTTTGTAAATAATAAACTGTAAGAAAAACCGACTCGTTGAATATTAATAATACGAGTGATTGCCTTGATTCATTTTTCTTTCATATGTAATAGTAATCTGAGGTGGAGTGCTAGATGGAACAGAAATAATTTTTTTTTTGAATAAAACAAGTAATTTTAGCTTATATTTATTTGATTTTTAAATTGTGCAATTCAAATTTTGATAATTGTATAGTAACATTCTAAAAGTAACATATTCTGTTCCCTCACGACTATGATAAAAAAGAATTTTTTATAAAATAGAAGAAAAAAATGGACAAAATTCAAAATTTATTTACAAAGGTAAAATTCTACATTGTGTTATTGTATGACTTCTCCTGTCTCATCAGCTCAATTACAAGTTATATATAAACTAGCTTGTTTATACTAATATAAATACAAATCAAATAAATTAACAGTATTAAGAAATTTTTGGGAATATTTAACATTTTTTTAAAATATCCCCAAAGATCTGAACTAAAATTATTAAAACATACTCTGGTTTTATGTTCCTGTTTTAATTCCATACTAGCCTTAACGATGATACAGATCAATTTTTTATTATAGTTTTTGTCTTAATTTAACAAATTATTGAGGATTATAGGTTGCTCATGTGTTTAAATTACATTTCTGAAAAAAAATTTTTTTAAATATTTCAAAATTTGCGAAAAAATTTGATTTTAAAACCAGTTCAAATTTACGTCCAAAAAAGAAAGTTCCTTATTATATTTTTAAGTACTATTTTTAGATTAGACGTAGTAAGACCTTTTTGATCAGCTAACTAAAGATGAGCACCGGTCCCTACCCTGAATCAACTCCACGAGTCATTAACAGTGTACTGTAGAATGAGCTCCAAGTGTAGAATGTCTGCGTTAAATAACTCGAGGACCTACCTCTCGACCCACTCAAACTCTGGTGTATGCTGGGTAACATATAGGGTTGTTAATCGTTTTTGTAAACGATCGTTGAACGATCGTTAAACGATCGTTTTTTGTTTCGTTTTCAAAAACGATCGTTTCGTTTTCAGAAAAAAACGATCGTTTTTAAAAACGACCCACTCGTTTTGAACTTTTAGAAAACGAATAGCGATTGTTTTTGAAAACGATCGTTTTTTTAAAACAATTTGCGATCGTTTTTTATACGATTGTATTTAAAAAAACAATCGTTTTTGAATTTTTTTATTAACAATTATGTTAAGGATCGTTAACGAAGGGTCGTCGTTAACGATTGTTAACGAAGGGTCGTCGTTAACGATCGTTAACGAAAGGTCGTCGTTAACGATCGTTAACGAAGGGTTGTCGTTAACGATCGTTAATGAAACGACGAACTTTATCAAAACGGTTAATTTTGGAAAAAAAATTACATGCAACTTTATTGAATGTTGTCTTACATGAAGTTTAACAGTTGTGGGGGAGTTAAAACTCCTTGATATTTTCTTAAAAACTGCTCAATGATAAGTACAGATGCCCTTCAGGTAGGTTTCCTCTCTTTGTCAACGATCGTTAACGAAGGGGTCGTCGTTATCGATCGTTAACGAAGGGTCGTCGTTAACGATCGTTAACAAAAGGTCGTCGTTAACGATCGTTAACGAAGGGTTGTCGTTAACGATCGTTAACGAAACGACGAACTTTATCAAAACGGTTGTTTTTGGAAAAAAATTACATGCAACTTTATTGAATGTCGTCTTACATGAAGTTTAACAGTTGTGGGGGAGTTAAAACTCCTTGATATTTTCTTAAAAACTACTCAATGATAAGTACAGATTAACGATCGTTAACGATCGTTAACGAAGGGTCGTCGTTAACGATCGTTAACGAAGGGTCGTCGTTAACAATCGTTAACGAAGGTCTGTCGTTAATGATCGTTAACAAAACGACAAATTTTATAAAAACGATTGTTTTGAAAAACGATCGTTTTTAAAAACGAGCGTTTTGAAAAACGATCGTTTCAAAAACGACCATTTTTAAAAAACGAACTTTTTAAAAAACGATCGTTTTTAAAAACGATAGTTTCGTTTTCGATTTTTCGTCGTCGTTATCATAACGAAACGATCGTTTTTTCTGAAAAATGAAAACGTTAACATCCCTAGTAACATATACGCTACGCTACAGGACCAACAACTTCTTGAAACTCCATCGACCTCTTTCAGACCTCAAATCGGTCAAACGAGCCAATGTGCGCGGTTAATTTTAAATGTTAATCTCATATATATATCAGTGCATTTTGATTACCTTTTTAACCCGGGATTACTCAACCTGATCGTTCCATCGAGAATTTTACAAACTTCCAACCTCGTTAATACAATCCTGACTAGCGTTCATATTAACTGAGATGGAATTTAAAGAATTTGAGCTGTGGTTTAAATCTGCCAAAACCTGATTTCAATTAAGCGCCAGCTTAAATCTACAATTACCTAAAAGTTGTATAATTCATAGGTTAAACTATGTAAAACTATGCAAAACGTCTCTGTTCATTGGATTAGCAAACACAATGCAAAATAAAATTATATCAATATTTTAATTTTTATCGAATGTTTAAAAAATGAATATAGCTTTCATTCCAAGTGCAACTGTTGTCAAACTAAAGTGTATCCCTTGATCCTTATTAACTATACAAAATGCTATAATATTATAGCATATCATTACATATCTCAAACATAATTAACTGTAATACTAGCTATGAAAGTATAGCCAATTTATATTGTAAAATATTGTTAACTCTTGAAACATCACAAGTAAAAGTTTGTGTAACTAACTATGTTTACGAAAATAAAAATATTTTGTTTTAAAAAAGAACTTTTCCTTCATCTTCACTGACTTATTCCAATTTGAATTTCCTAAACCCAGTTCCCAGACTGCTTGAAAAGTGTTTGTGTTTCCTGAATATTTTATTAAGAATTCTAATCATTGCTTCACAAGACAAAACATAAAATACAACATCTGCTTATTGTGAAAGGATGGCCTGGATAACACTTGTCATTACAACATTAGAATTATTGTGGCAATCCTCGTCAAAAGTTGAGTATTCAATATTCATTCTGACTTCAGATTTTTGAGTTTACCTCAGTTCTTGGTGAACTCGATTTGATTGGATTTTGTGTTTCACCCTCAAGAGTCAGACGTCTACAACAGTCTACAGTTGTAGGTTATGAAAGAAGAATAAACATGTCTTCATAGTTAATGATGCTGCTCAAACTTCACGTATATTTTTAGTAAAGTTTGTATTTTATTTAGCCTTTTTGAATTTTTTTATTGGCTGCATCCTTTTCTGTAAAGAACCAATATTTAGGAAGATACGAAACCAGGACACACAATTTGTTCTGGTAAATTAGATTCCCTCAAAACTCCGGATCTTTATTATAAAACTTGACTTAGCTAGGGTTTCTTAAATTCTTTTAACTTCGGGATGCTCAGGTTTTAGAGTCAGCTTATTAATGGGTTTTAGAGTCAGCTTATTAATGGGGATTGGAGTCAGTTTATTAATGGGTTTTGGGAGTCAGTTTATTAATGGGTTTTGGAGTCAGTTTATTAATGGGTGTTGGAGTCAGTTTATTAATGGGTNGAACCCGTGTCAAGTAAGACATTTTGTAATATCTCTTTCAATATTAATAGCAGCCGGTTCTATTTTTGAACGTAGACTCATATAATTTGTTAGGAGCAGGATATGAAGTCAGATTGTCGATATCTCTTTCCGGAGTCTTGGAACCTCTGAAAAGTGACCTCCGTCGGCTCCGATTTTTTATCTCCGGCCTCGTTGGACATAAATAGCCAATTGGGTATTGGAGTCAGTTTATTAATGGTGTTGGAGTCAGTTTATTAATGGGTGGTGGAGTCAGTTTATTTATGGGTGTTGGAGTCAGGTTATTAATGGTTTTCGGAGTCAGTTTATTAATGGGTTTTGGAGTCAGTTTATTAATGGGTGGTGGATTCAGGTTATTAATGGGTTTAGGAGTCAGTTTATTAATGAGTGTTGAATTTTGTTGAGTCAGTTGCTAGGCATGAGCTGGGAGCTGGGAGCTGCCGACAATAGCATTGTTGATCAGGATGTTTTTTCGAGCAAACTCTGTCCTCTTAACAGAATTGCATCCTGGGTTCTATTTACTCTTGTAGTAAAAACACCCCATACCCAGTAGGGCTGGGCTTTTTCCTGGTGGAACAATCGTTCTTTCCCAAGAACGAATGGAACAATCAAGAATGATCCCATCGTTCCGAAATTAAACGAACGCTTAGAATGAGTTCTTAAAAATATTGGAACGATTTGTAAAAGAACGGAATGTAACGGAATGGGAATTGCTTGAAAAGAACGGTTAAAATCATTGATGTGTTCTTATTATCAAGAACGCAATCTAAGTTGGGAACGCATTTTAAATCATGAATGTGTTTCCCCTCGCCCCCGCTCTCACAAAATTTTAAATTATCTAATCTTATTCTTTTAACCCTAAATTTAAAATATATAATTTAAAGTATTATTTACGGCCGTGAGAAACTTTTTATTTTAAAATCGTATTTATTTTTACTTTTTAACCAACTCTTTTCTATTAAACTTTTGTCGTGGGAACAGAATGAGGGATGGAAACGTTCTTTGACTAAGAATGAAATGGGTGGTATGGAACCGTTCTTTAAATAAGAACGCCAATAACGAAACGGAATGGAAAGACCGTTCTTATACTCAGAACAGAACGGAACGAGAACAGAACTATTAAAAAAGGAACGAGAACAGAACGATTTAGCTGAAGGCCCTCGTTCTAGAACGGAACGATTTCAAAAAAGTCGGAACGTGCCCAGCCCTAATACCCAGAGCATTTAACTTAGTTGCACAAACTCTCCACTAAAACACACTATATCTGCAGTACGCAACGTAAGCTTAGATTAAGTGTACCACTCAACCTTAGAATCATTCAGCTACAACTCAAACATCCTTAAAATTGAACTATCTGGTACATTGGCACGACCAATTTGAACATTACTTAATGTTAGTTCCAGGTTATCAAGGTTCGGTTTAAAGTTCAGTAGTTCTAGATTTCAAGTATGAATAAAAAAGCTCTGAAAGATTTACTTTTTAAAATGTGATTTGAGGCCCCCCATGTGCAGGGTAATTCAGATCATGAGTTTATTTTTATTTATAATAAAGTGCATCGAAAGCTGCATTTTTTAATAAAAGCAAGTCATTTAGTGTTAAACTGCATCAATGTCAAGGGCATATAACAAAACAAGACATTATTATAATTGTTAAGCAGTATTAAATCATAGCATTCATTAGTGTGTTCTTCTGGAAAAAATCTTTGTGTTGGTTTTAATATTTGTCCTCTATGTTTGTGTTGGTTTTAATATTCTTATTAATTGCTGTAAATGGTTTTATCTCTGACTTATTACTGATGATAAACTGTAGTTAATAAGGGAAACATGTTAACAATGAAATGATTATTTTAAAATATTCTTTACATAATTGTTCAGAAGGTAAAACATGTTTCTTCCTAAAACGCGTAAGAAGATGCACCACTTATTTTTTATCTTTGTTTTTTAAATGTGGATCTAGTTCAATATTTGTTGCAATATTTTCTCGCAGATTTGTAATATAAACAATAACATCACAATGATTGAGTGATAAATAGAATAAAATGGAGTTTAAGATTATATTCAACTTCTTATCTGTGTGTACTGGAAACTTTTTGGCAGCTGCATCATATACAATAGCTAATCCTATTTATCCTTCGGAGGTAAAATCAAAGCATGTAGAATCGTCATACAAATTGTTGGTAAAGGAATGGCATGTAATAATGAATAACTTTAAGCCCTTAGCTAGTCAAATGTAGGGTTTTAAGATAAATCCAATTGCACAAAAAATCTAACCTTTTAGGGTTGCCCCAAGTACCTTAGGTAAAATATTTATAAAGAGAACCAAATATTTGGTGTACATACTAAAAAGATAACTGAGTGTCTTAGTTTTGCCCTGTATAACTATGTAAATTCTCATCTAATAATTGTTTAATAATTGTCATTGGCAGACATGAAGTGTATTTCTTCAATGCTCTAAAGATGGTCGGATATCACAGAAAATAAGCATTGAAAATATTATCTTGAGCATAAAACGATCAACAATGATCAAAGATCATGCTTTTTCTTTTACGATTTGCCAATTATTTAGTGAAATATGTAAGCTAAGCATTACTGCATGAGTGCAAAACATACCAGCCTTACTACAGAATCCGACCCTTTGTTTTAATTCTTCAGTTTAGATCTTTAAATGGTAAATTATAATCAATTAATAAAAAAACAGGATTACGGAATTATTATATGAGTATTTGTAAAAGAAGACAGGGGCAAAACCATGATATTCAATTATCTTTTAATGCTTTACACCAAATAATTTGTTTTCTTCATAAATCTGTTACCTAAGTTACCTGGAAGAACCCTGAAAGGTTAGATTTGTTGACAATTAAATTTATCTTAAAAACCAACATTTGACTAGTGATACCTGAAAGTTTAAGCTGCATGTCAAATTACTTTAAACTTAATTAAAAGTGACCCTCCATGGAAAGGCGTATCATCAAGAAAAGAAAACCATGTGTGTTTATCTTTAAAATGGATTTCAAATTGCGGAACAATTTCAGTGAGAGCGTACAGTGTGAACTCAACACAGCTGAAGTTACATATATTTCTAAAAAAATTCTAAATATTCTATGTTAATCTGGGGTTTAAAAAGTTTAACGTAAATATTCATTTCTGTGACTTCTAGAATGTAAATAACAATATTACTTTATATTAAAACAGCTAGCAAACAATGTTTACCAATAAAAATGAAGATGTCCGTCATACTTGATTAGTCAAAGGTTTAAAGGTAACTGGAGAATGTTTCAAATGGGTTTAAATTTTAATTGATTTGATTTTTTTATGAAGTGAATGCAGAAGAACAAGAAATATAGAAAATTGTAAAAAAAATTTAAAATTTAAAAAGAAAAATGTAATAAAACTTAAAGAATGAACTCTGTTTTATTGCAATAGAATATAATTTTATATATTTCGTTTTTACACATATTATTCAACAAACAGTTCTATATGCACCATGTTTGTGTGTTAACCAATTTGAAAATATAGGCCCTTTTGCGGGGAGTTAGTGTATCAGAAACAGGAATCGTGCTGGGTAGGTCACATACATTACTATAGAAAGAGTTTTAATATTAAATGAAAAATTATTTAAATAGATATTAAAATATTCAGGTTCTGCATATTTCACGGCTTTCTTGATCACACCGTTTTGCTGTCAACTGGTAAAATTGAATGTAATCATTATTTTATAGTATATTAAACTTGAACAATATTTCTTTCCTTGAGTAATATTTTATGCATTCTAAATTGAAGATATTTAGTTATCATAGGCTGGTAGGCGATTATATCAATAACATAACGACAAATTTTTACTCAAGTTTTAATTCTTAACAAGCTTTTTCGAATCACAATTTTACAAATAAATAACAAGAAGCTTTTTTAATTGACTTTTCTTAGATCATCTTTTAAATTTTTAAATCTTATGAAATCTTCTTTATAAAAACCTGACCGTTGTGATACTAATTATCGCTATTTCAAACAAAAGCCTGTGCTAAAAACAAAGAAATTTTTGTTTTAACCCTATACATACAATACTCAAATATTAGGTCTCCTAGATTTAATAAATTGTACAAAAAATCTGATTATTTTATATTTTTCCTTGACCAAATATTAAGAAATAAATCTAATGTGTACATCCAAGAAAAAGAATTACATAAGCAAAAATTGGCTTGGTTTGTAGGTTATTTTGCTTTATGTGCAAATAGAAATATGTTAAATTATCTTAAAGCCATGATAAACAAATTTACCATCTTGATCAGCATATATCTTTATTGGTTTTTGAATAAGAGGCAAAGATAAAAATTATTTTTCCTATTTTTAGCCTGAAAAGACCATAATCTTAACAATTATGGGTGGATTTTGTAGAAAATAGTAAATACCCAACAGCACCATTTACTTAACGAATTACCAAATCTGTTTATTATGATTATTAGATAATCTTTAGATGTTTTGAAAACTCTATCTCTAAATCTGACCATGGGAGAAACTTAAATGGGCTTTTTACATATATTTCTTTATGTGCATAGAGCTAAATAACCTAAAAACCAAGCCAATTTTTGCTCTTGAATTTTTTTACTTGGATGGTCTCATTAGATTTGGTTCTTTATGTGAATTAATCAATATTTGGTCAAGGAAAAGAATAAAATGATCAGATTTGTTGTACAATTTGAAAAATCCAAAAGACCATGTAATATTTGAGCAGTGATAAGTATTTAAGATTTCTAAGTGGAGTGCAGAGAAAGTGTATGCACTTGGATCTATAGTTGCAGGAGCAGGAAACATTTCATTCGGGTAGTCAACATAATTAACTGCTTTAAATCAATCAATTTTTAAAGAACCCGTGTCAAGTAAAACATTTTGTAATATCTCTTTCAATATTAATAGCAGTCGGTTCTATTTTTGAATGTAGACTCATATAATTTGTTAGAAGCAGGATATGAAGTCAGATTGTCGATATCTCTTTCCGGAGTCTTGGAACCTCTGAAAAGTGACCTCCATCGGCTCCGATTTTTTATCTTCGGCCTCGTTGGACATAAATAGCCCATTTTTTAAATATATACTCCCAATGACCCCTAAAATACACAAAAAAAAGATTATTCTTTTTTCATCAAGTTTTTGATGTCAAAACAGGGTGTCAAAAATTGCGTTTTTTTATTTTTTTTTAAATCGCAAAAAATGACAAGTTCTGATAAAAAATATCGGAGTAAAAGAAAAGATAAGATATTATTTATATTATTATCTAACACATTGATGAAAAAAAAATTTCAAAAAATTAATTTTTTTGTGTTTATATATTTTTTTTACAAATCACCCTTTTTAGGCATTCTCCTCCCTTTTATAGATGGTGGCTGGTTCTAATTTTAGTTATATAATTACCTAGGAGCAGGAAATGAAGTCAGATCACCAATATCTCTTTCCGGAGTCTTGGAACCTCTGAAAAAAGACCTCCGTCTGCTCCAATTTTGTCTCTCCGGCCTCGTTGGACATAAATAGCCAATTTAAAAAAAAAATACTCCCAATAGCCCTTAAAATGAATGAAAAATAAAATTCCAAGTTTTTGATATTAAGAACAGGGTGTCAAAAAGTGTTTTTTTTTCGAAACATTTATAAATGAAGAAATCTACTTTTTACATTATATTTTCCTTCCTTTTATAGATGGTGGCCGGTTCTAATTACCTAGGAGCAGGATATGAAATCAGATTACGGATATCTCTTCACGGAGACGTGAAACCTCTGTGGACTGACAATTTATAAATGTAGAAGACAGATTATTTAAGTTTTTTTTGTCTATGTCTTTCATAGATAAATAATATGAAACATTTTAGGAAAATAAAAAGAGTAAACAATATTTATCTAAACCATTAGTGAGGCAAATATAATTTCCATAAAATGACTTGTGAACTTCAGGGTGTTAATTATTTTACTAATCTTTTTTCTTCGTTGTCTTACTTTATAGAAGGGTGGCTAACTATTGTTCTTGTTCTACTGATCACATATCCCGAGAGAAAGTTTTATATCAGGTAAAAACCATGTGACCTTACAAAGTTATGTACTGTACAATAGTACTGCAATTGTATGCATGTTTACAATTAAAAACCGGGTTTTTACTATTTTTTTTATTGTAATCAAAGAAAGGGGATTACATGTTTTTTAGTCATGGAGTGTGAAACATGTAAAAAGACTTTTACACGGAAAGCTAATTTAAGACGAATTAAAGAGAAATGTAAAGTGGTTTTTAAATAAGAAGAATGTGATTTGAAACCTTGTAAAATAACAGCTATAAGTGACATGGGAAGATCAGGGGAAATATGTTTATCATCCGGGTTATTAATCAATCAATATATCAACTGGGTTATCAATCAACTAATCGGTTTATCAGCCATCAAGTTTATCATCAAGTTATTGATCATCCGGTTTTTCGATCAATCATCTGGTTTGTTAATCCATCATCGAATTTATCAATCAACCATCCGGTTTATCAATAAATGACCTAGATAATCAATACACCATCTAGTTAGTAATCAATCCTTCGGTTTATCGATCAATCATCTGGGTTTTTAATATATCAACTGGTTTATCAATCAATCAATTGGATTAAAATCCTGGAAAATAGTTGGATTTATTTTTTGGGGAAAGCCGCTAATTCGAAAAGAAAAATTCGCCAAAATTAGAAATTATTTAAAATGGCCGACTTTCAGAGCAACAGTTAAAAAGGCTAAAATTATTTTAAAAGCCTCGTTTATCATATTTTGTAAATCCATATTCTAGATTTCTTTATGAAAGCTCACCAGGCCACTCTAAGAAATGAATGAAGCTCAAAAGTCTATGACTCCTAGATGCAGGAGTATAACCACAGGTTTGTAGTCCAGCTTTAATATTCAACTAAGATATAACATTTAAAATATGAGAAGAGTATATCCAAAAAAAATGTTTACTTTTACTTTCAAGATCAATTCATGTAATAATATTTTGAGGCCATTATTCTTTTGGGAATTTTATGTTCCTTTGAACATTTCTTCAAGGGATATTTTATAAATATATATTTTTTGTCATTCTTTAACTACTCATTTAGGAATCCGGCCGCTCCACATAATTTGAAGCTAGTAGTTCTGGAATGGGATTCGTCCATCATTAAAACGATGAGCAGTGCGGATGTACATCTTCACAGAGGTTTCAAGTCTCCGAGAAGAGATATCCGTAATCTGATTTTATATCCTGCTCCTAGGTAATTAGAACCGGCCACCATCTATAAAAGGAAGGAAAATATAATGTAAAAAGTTGATTTCTTCACTTTTAAACATATCGAAAAAAAACACTTTTTGACACCCTGTTTTAACATCAAAAACTTGAATATTTTTTTTTCATTCATTTTATGGGCTATTGGGAGTATTTTTTTAAATTGGCTATTTAGTCTAACAAGACCGGAGATACAAAATTGGAGCCAACGGAGGTCATTTTTTAGAGGTTCAAAATCTCCGGAAAGAGATATTGTTAATCTGACTTCATATCCTGCCCCTAGGTAATTATATAACATTATTTTTAAAATTAGAACCAGTCACCATTTATAAAAGGGAGGAGAATGCCAAAAAAAGAGTGATTTGTAAAAAAAAAAAATATAAACACCCCGTAGCCCACGAAAAAATTAATTTTTTGAAATTTTTTTTTCATCAATGTGTTAGATAATAATATAAATAATATTTTATCTTTTCTTTTACTCCGATATTTTTTATCAGAACTTGTCATTTTTTGCGATTAAAAAAAAAAAAATGCAATTTTTGACACCCTGTTTTGACATCAAAACTTGATAAAAAAAGAATAATCTTTTTTTTGTGTATTTTAGGGGTCATTGGGAGTACATATTTAAAAAATGGGCTATTTATGTCCAACGAGGCCGGAGATAAAAAATCGGAGCTGACGGAGGTCACTTTTCAGAGGTTCCAAGACTCCAGAAAGAGATATCGACAATCTGACTTCATATCCTGCTTCTAACAAACTATATGAGTCTACATTCAAAAATAGAACCGGCTGCTGTTAATATTGAAAGAGATATTACAAAATGTCTTACTTGACACGGGTTCTTTGTAAATATAAAGAATGCTTATTTCTTTAACAACCACAAAAATAGTAGAATGACACATTTGCTGTTTCTTATCAGTTAAATATAAAGTAGTATTAAGGAATATTATTATATTATAAATATAAAAAAATACTTTAAGAAGAACAAAAATAATAGAATGAAACATTTTTTGTTCCTTATCAGTTAATCATGAAATAAGAAAAGTATGTATGTATGGAACCATTTACATAGATAAGCAATGGGCAGATTTTTGGGAACTAATAATTTGGTAACCAACATTTTGGTAACTAACAATTTGGTAACTAATAATTTGGTAACTAAAAGTTTGGTAATCTAACAATTTGGCAACCCGACAATTTGGTAACTAACAATTTGGTAACCAACAATTTAGTAACTTGACAATTTGGTAACATTACAATTTGGTAGCCGACAATTTGGTAACCAACAATTTGGTAACCAAAAATTTGGTAACTGACAATTTGGTAACTAACAATTTGTACATTTGAAACATAAGTTTCACAATCATTGTTTGTAAATTTATTTTCTGTGGACTATTTTTTTATTAAACAAACGTTGTTTTCCACTTTTCTGTTTTTGAAAATTGTTGTCCTCTTTTTCCACTTTTCTCTGCAGACCACTGTATTTGTTTAACAAAGGTTGTCTACGTATTTCTCTTTTTTCTGCTGACCTTTGTACTTTTTAGTATAATAAATATGACCGCAGCGGTTGGCCAAAACTTATCCTAGCCGCAGGGATAGGCCCAGAAAAAGACTTAACCTAACCTAACCTCACATATCAGATATCATTGTATTATTTTCTTAAATAAGGCCGCAGTGCTCGGCCCTCTATCCTGTCCTAGCTGTAGCGTTTGTCCCAGAAATCGTCTTAACCTAACCTAACCAAATTGCAAGGATACCAAATTGTCAAGTTATCAAATTGTTAGTTACCAAATTGTCAGGTTACCAAATTGTCCAGTTACCAAATTGTTAGTTACCAAATTGTCAGGTTACCAAATTATTAGCTACCAAATTATTAAATTAACAAATTTTCAAGTTACCATATTGTTAGTTACCAAATTGTAAGTTACCAAATTGTCAAGTTACTAAATTATTAGTAACCAAATTGTTAGCTACCAAAATGTTAGTTACCAAAAATCCGCCTATCAGAAAAGCATATGTTTAGACTTCTGGACTACATTCACGGGCCTGTAGAGTTCTTTTGGTTATCTCTAATATTCCGAACAATAAGCTCCTTAGGAGAGGCAGTTGTACTGAATACATCATATCCCTTAAGTATGATTTTGCTAACTTTCAATTTTTGATTTAGGTTTTCTAAAATAAATACAAATATATGATGCATTCAGGTGCTTATCAATTTTCGAGCAATCACAGAGGAAAAGTCATGGTAAGATTTAAATATTTATAAGAAAAGATTTGACGGTAGATTTTGAATTTTTAAAAATAAAAACGGCTGGCCCAATCCTTATGAACCTGTGCAAGTTTCCCATTTCATTGATTATCAAATTTAAATCAATCAAAAAAATCTTTTTAAAATTTTGTGTTCCATCATTTAGTTTGCCTTGCTGGAGCATCTGTTTTTTAAATTGTTATAATAAATAATATCCTGGCCCATATATCATTCATAATGGACATTCAACCTGTCAACAGAATTATGATAAGAAATGACAATATACAAAAATCTTATGTATGTAGCATTTTCTGTTGTAATGCTTATCACAATCTTTATTATCTATGTTATCAATATATGTCTTATCAATGTTGCTCTGACCGGCTGATCTGGTCAGTTTGATTTACCTGTATATAAATAAATTTAGTACTAAATGAACCTTTGTATCATACGGATGAATATAGAGCCTTGAGTTTTGGCTAGAGTTGAGAGCCTGGAGTTTTGGCTAGAGATAGAGTCAGTGAGACTATAATTAGACTTTGAGTAGCGTAATATCAGGACCTAGATTTATTACAAAAGTGGTGGCAGCGGTGGGATAACCTAGGACCCCAAATCTAGATGCCTGAGACTCTGAAAGTATTCCGGAAAAAGAGTAAAGTGAAAACTTGGTTTAACAGATTAGCTAGAGAAGTTTTAACAGGAGAGGAATTGCCTGTGAGTGAATCAAGTGTGGCTACAGGAAATACAGTGGCTACCTTTCAAGGATATCCAAGTTTACCCAGTGACGATTCTGGATCGGAAGTAGAGATGGAGGGACAATCTCATCCAGCGATAGATGACATGGCGGAAATAAGGCAGCAGTTTCAGCTGCTCCAAGCCCAGCTGACGGAGACTAAGAATAAATTGGCAGATATTGAGCAGAAAGATATGGACAAATCATTCACCCAGACATGGCAGGAGTCAGCGACACCAGAGACACAGGACTCTATCGGAAGAGTAGTTGCAAGACTAGAACGCCCTAAGGTGGAAGATGCACAAGAAGTTTACGTTTCCTTTCTGAAGGCAGCAGGCAGAGGAGATAGAATGACGTTACGAGATCTGAGCAGGGCCGAAGCTGAAATAAGAAGAGACTGTTGGATTTTAGATGTAGAGCCCCAACATATGATGGTAACCCTAGTAAGGTGTTTGACTGGTGTGGCGAATTAGAGAAGCATCTGTCAAGATTTGAGTGTGAAACGATCCCTAATGATGCCATAAAAAAGATGCTGATAGACTGTATTCTTGATCATTATTGATCACAATTAACCCACAAAATCTTTAAGTAGGAAATATTTATAAAACATTTGCTTCAAGGTTGTATAGTTAGGTTATATACTCTGAATGCGCTCCAATGAACTAGAAATGTTGTCTTCATAGCATTGGCGACTCTATGACATAACTGAGTATTAACGGTAGACTAAGTGACAACGTTGCTGGTAAATGGGGGAAGGATTTTTTCTGCTTACATTTTTTTGGAACACCTGGTACATAAATAAGTTTTATAATAGTTTCAATGAAAATTGTTGAATGCCAATAAACCAGCTTTTTAAAAAGGAATATGTACATTTCTGTGATGTTGAGAAACATTGTCTTATGCAGAATATATCTTTATATATATAGGTTTTCCATTAAAAGATAATAACTCTGCTTTCATAATTTAGGCTGTTATGGATAGCTGCTACGGTTTGGGGACTGCTGCAGGGCCATCATTGGGAAGCTTGTTATTCTATACCTTTCGAGGGTTCTTTGCCCCCTTTTTATCCATTGGTATATTTATGATACTCCTTGGCGGGATAATGCTTTCACAAGACTTCACAAACCAAGAGAAAGAATCAAAAAAAGAGTATGTTGTAATTGTTTAAGTTGGAAATTATTAGTTTATTCTTCTTTATCTACGATTGAATATTTCACAGTGAATCCTTGGCATGGACGGAGCTCATAACCTGTCCTGGTGTTGCTGCTATCCTTGCGGTTTTAGTTTTGGCATCCCCTGCAAATAAATGGGTGGCTGCTTCCTTGGAACCACATTTTATTCAACTGGTATGTATGACAGACGAGATTATTATATTGTTGTACTAACACCTACATTTATGATTATTTGGATCTTTCTGAAGAAAGATTAATTTTTCCATCGCATTTTGGCCCTTTTATCATTTTAAAACTTTCATGCTTTTTGTTGGTCTATACATTTATGTTAAGACCTGATTGCTAAAAAGGGCAACTTTTTTCTTACATAGTCATTAAGTTTAGCGCAATTTTTGTACATGTACTTTAGACGTCTCAGACCTTCATTTCTTTTTAAGTTCACTAAATCCATCCTTATTTTTCCAAATATATTCATCTGCTTTGGTCCTTAATACAAAATTAAAAAGATTTTAAAACTGTCAAGATTCAGACAAAAAAATCCAGCACTCCTAAACTCTATAAAGGCTGGGGGCTCTGAATCTATGTACTGCCAGGGGGGGGGGGGAGGTGCGATTGGCGCCCCCCTAGAAAAAGGCCTTAGAGAATAGAACATAGGCAGCCGTAGTACATTTGAATTTCCGGTCCCAGTTTGTACTGCACGCCCGGACATAAGGTAAATAAAGCAGACACTCAATAGGACTAGCTGGTGCAACAAGGTGGACGCGGTAATTTACTTTTACTCAAGGGTCAGAGTTGTATGAGGTATAGGAATGAAATACATGTTCATAGCCCAATTTGGCATGGCCAGCTCAAAGAAAAAAAAATTAGACCGATAACTTTAATAGTGTGGGTGCTAGGGAGGGTGGACAAAAAATGCCAAAAAAAGGGTCAAAAAAATTAAAATTTTTTTTTTAACAAATATCAAAGTGTGACACATGCTTTGCATTTTTCAAGGGCTTTTCAAAAATATAGTTTTTAGATTAGATCTTTAGCTTTAGTCACAAAAAAGTTATGGGCTATTTAAGATTTTTTTCCGCCCTGTACCCTACTCACCCTACCCTATAAATTAAAAAAAACATTTTTAAAAAAATTTCCTTTAAATTACTATTTATTAATAGTCAAAAAATTTCACAGTGATAGTGACAAAAATGGGAGTGCTAGGACAAAAAAAAACCCAGCCTGTTTAGGGTTAAAGCAACTAAAACGCCCTTAAATGGATCAAGTTTTAGTCACAGATGGAACATTTAGGCTGTGACAAGAAATTTAAACAGCCTCCTGGTGCAACCTAATGGCGACATTTTCTGGTTAAAGAAATAAATTTGGATAAATAACATGAGCTGAAAAAAACCCTCAGGCTGAGGCGTCTAGAAGTAGAACTTTGCAAGATTTAGTAAACACATCTCGTATTGTCTATTGTCTGTATTCAGTACGGAATGGCCTCCCTTGATGTTGGACTGGCAATGACTGGAAGCGCAGTTGCTACTGTATTAGCATATCCTCTAGTGGGAATACTCTTGGATCATGA
Source organism: Eurytemora carolleeae (assembly GCF_000591075.1). NCBI lineage: Eukaryota > Metazoa > Arthropoda > Copepoda > Calanoida > Temoridae > Eurytemora > Eurytemora carolleeae. The sequence goes on along the minus strand of NW_019396286.1, from coordinate 33,165 downwards.
CATTTCATCAACATTTATAGTTTTTGCTGGAAATATTTTTACCGTATTTGGTTTGATAGGTATAGGTAAGCAATTTGTATTTGATTCTATAAATAGGCATTTCTACAGGACCTTGTGGGCCTCATGTGAGAATCTTGACTATTTAAATCTAAAAGAAAATGTTTAATTCTGAAATTTTCAGGTTCTCCTTATTACAGTAAGAATCACAAAACTGTGGGAGGAAAACGATTTTTTTTGCAATCCTATGCATATTTGATGTTGCTACAAAGCAAACACTTTTACAAAGCGCTGTGGTTTTTGTTTATTAGACTATTTTTAAGACTTTAAGTCGTCTTTCTGTTCCACAGTTGTATGGTTCTTACTGTATATGAAGTTACACTTCCTATAATTAGTCTAGTGTCTGAGTGCTGAGGCTATCCAGATATGAAATAATAATTTGCCTTTGAATTTTCCCTCCTTACGTTGGATTACGTCGGGATAAGACAGATTCCGGTCCAATTGCTTAGAGCATTACTGGTTCTAGCGCTGATGCCACTTCATGAGTAAACTTAATATAGGATAGTTTTCTGCCAGCAAAATATAAGTCACATGTTTCTGACATTGTTGGGAAATGAAAATCATAAATTTTAAAAAGTCTTCTACCTACATATATAAGATTAAAATTACAGCTAATGTAATTAAGAGAAATGTAACCACAGAACCTAGCGCTGAGCCAAATCTTCTGCAATTTATTACTTTAATTCAGCCACTGCACATTAAAATGAACATTGTCATACTGCATAAACATATTAATAGTACATATTTAAAATAGAATTTTATTGAAGAATAGAATTTATAAAATCTAAATAATCTAATATTGTAATTTTCATCTACCCCAATACTCTAAAAGGACCTTTGCCTGGACTGGAGACTCTTCAAACCTTCCCTATAGCAGTTGTATCACTGATATTAATTGGGTTTGGAATAGCTACTATTAGTCTAGCTTCCTTTTTCAATATTATTGAAAGCTACAACATAGCAGGTCTTCCATTGACTGATATCACAACGGTAAGTTTTATGCAATTTAACCTCTGGAAGGAAAGAATTATTTCCACTGAAATAAGAAACGAGAAAGAAAAATTAGAGCTCTTAATTTTAGTGATATCTAATTATACAAGATTAAAAAGCGGGTTAAGTGGAATTGGATTTTTTTCTTGATATTTTAAAAATAAAGAAGATCATTCATTATAATCTTTATCAGAGTAAGATAACCAGTCTTTGGCTGCTAAGTAATTATATTGGTGCTTTCCTGTCTTCGCTAGCTGGTGGAGTTTTTTATGATTTGATTGGATTCTCATGGAGTTGTACTGTACTGGCAAGTATTATTGCAGTTTCGGTAAGAGCTTCCAATTATTTTATTAACAAAGGAACTGTGTTTTTGTCACAAATTCTGTTTTATAGTACTTATATCTTTGCAACCCAATATCATAGACCTTTGATATTTCATGGTGTTATTTCTGTTCGATCAAATAGTCTAAGTTTGAAATATCAAAGGTTTTTACCATCAGGTTGCTAATAAATAGGGATTGGACCTTTGTCATATAATTGTCTGGAGGGGATTCACAGCTCATCATAATTATCCCAATTAGCCTAAAGTAAAATAAAGGCTATTAAGTTTTAATTCATAGAAGAGACTGTTTTCATATTTGTTTCTATGCAATAATATTAAATTCAAAAGGTTCATCATCCTGATATCAAAGATTCATATTTGTTATCAATATTTATTTTAAAAATCTATGTTTCAGGCCTTTGGAAGCCTGATAAGTTCAATATTCATCAGAAGAAAATCTGAATCCTATGAAAAACTGTAGTAGATGTACTTTGTGTTCTTTTAAAGTGTATATACTTTATAATTAACCTTCTTACAAACCTAAATATAGTCTATAACATATATAGATACATTGTACAGTGTGCAAACATATACAATCCATAAAATGAACTTATGTACATAAAGTGTGAACATTTGAATGTTTGTTTATAACTTTGTAGTTTTTACTGCATAATAACTAACATTGATTGTTCTGGCAAATAATCAAATTGGTAATGAAAAAATCCTTGTTATGATTTCGATTGTGATAAACTATTACTTTGCACTCTGACTTAATAAACCCAAAGAAAGCAACCTAAATTGTTTGAAAATTAATTCTTTCATTCCTATATGCATTTTTTGATTTTATCTACAACTTTATACATTATATAAATATTAACTGCAATGATACAGCATTTAGTATAGCGGAAGAGCACTTTAATAGAAATTACATAACTATTACTTAATTTAATTGTGTTAAAAAGTAGTTATCGGTTGAGCAAATACCATGGTAATTCTAACATCCATTACACACAACCATTTATCCTAAGATCAATGCATTTTTATGCTATTTTTACCTTCCACATTTACACTGCAATGAAAGGATATCATAATAGGTATATGATTTTTATTTATTACTTTTTATGGTGCTTTTATTAAAGGTCTGCAAAAAGTGTGCAAATAATGTTAAAACTGTTGATAAGAAGCCCATTTTTTTCTGCTAATGATTGAGCTGATCAAGCTTCCACAAGCCTAAATAAAAAAAGACTGATTATTCAATAAACCTCAAAATTGATTTTATCATTTATCTATAGTTAGAAATACACCAATTTAATTGCCATTGAAACCAGCCTCTTGCAACGGTTTAGATTTAATAGTCATATTATAAACATCACTTACCGCAACTGTAATAATGCTTGCTAGTAAAGTACAGCTCCATGAGAATCCAATCAGATCAAATGTAAGTCCACCAGCTATCGAGGATAAGAATGCACCAACATAGTTACCCAGTAACCATAAACTGGTAATCATGCTCTAAGAATAAGTAATTAATTAAGAATCATTAGAATTTCTTTTTAAAGATAAAGGTCAAACGTGACTTTCTTTTCTTTCTTAGAGCTAACGTTTCTGAATGTTATGAAATAATGTAAACTAGGTTTAAAAACTATCAAGTTTAGCCCTCAGTAACTGTGTCAGAATGAAAACAAATCACCCACGGGCCATGCTAGATTTTAATTTTATCTTTATTGTTGCTATAGTAAATCGAAAAGTTTTAAAAACAAATGGAAAATGTTAGTCTTATTTGTGTAATTCATATACTAAAAGCGTAATGCTCTAAAAACGGCATTTTTCTATCACCAAAATTGATTTCAAACTTACAGTTGCTTGCTCAGAGTCAGGAATTTCAGCTCTTTTGGCACATTCCATCATGTTAGAAAAGGTGGCAAGAATGATTGTTGCTATCCCCATCCCAATTAGTACAAGTGAGAAAACTGCCATCGGGATTGTTTGAAGAGCTTGAAGCCCAGGGAAGGGTCCTGTAAAAATTCCGTTTTTGTATGAAAATTATTGTTATTTTTCATTAAAAGAAATGAAAGTTTGCAGTTTTAAACTAATTCTCACCTATTCCTATTAAGCCTAAAACAACAAGTGCATTTCCAACAAAAATTAGGAATATTGATGACAATCCATAATCTAAGAGCACTCCGACTATAGGATGTGTTAGTGCGATAGCAATGGCATTTCCAGTAAGTGCCAATCCAACATCAACAGAGGTCATACCATACTGAACATCGAAAGGTACAAACAACAGATTAGCTGTTCCCTTATTATGCAAGTTTGATACCATTTGTATTACACATATAGTATTTACTATGCATATACAGTAACTTTTTTGCAATTCATCATGAGCAGCCTCAGTTTTTCATAGTTAATTAAAACACAATGGTTAGCTCCTTTTCAGTTATATAGTTTATATACATTATACACTACAAATTCATTACAAGAAATTAAATGTTTAATTAGCATACAAAAAATCTTTGTTAGTTTACCAATTCTATGAAGTGTGGTTCTGAGGATGCAGCCACCCATTTTGTTGCAGGTGAACCAAAAACCAAAACCACAATATTTGCTGATATACCAGGACAGTTGAGAATATCTGTCCACTTTAAAATTTCACTGTAAAATATTATATTAGTTTTAAATATATAGATATATAAAGAGATAGGGAGATTAGAAATATTGATAATCCTACTTGGATTGAGTATCCTGTTCTTCATTCTTTAAGTCTTGTGAAAGCATAAGCCCACCAAGAAGAATCATAATTATACCAATAGATAAGAAGGGTGCAAGAAATCCTTTTGATGCATAGAATAACAAACTTCCTATTGACGGCCCTGCAGCTGTTCCAAAACCAAAGCAGCAATCCAGAAAAGCCTATATTAGGGGTTTTCTTATAATGTTTTTGAGACATTTTGAAAGAACTTACCACAACTTTTCCTCTGTGGTTCTCAGAAAACTGCTTTGTACCTATGATGAAATAACTAATCATGTACTTAAGAATTGAGGCGGAAAGGAATTGAGTCTTTGCCACAAACTCTGATTTTCTTATCCCTATAAATTTGCAACCCAATGTCGTAGACCTTAAGTATTTAAAACCATCAATTTTGTAAGGTAAACTAATCTAAGTTTGCAATATCAAAGATCTACACCATCTGGTTGCAAGGATGTAGGGGTTAAAAATTGAGATTGTGCAAGACTCCATTTTTTTAAATTTAAACTTATCAAGCGATGTTGAAATCTTTTTACGTCGATCCAGATGTTGTAGATGCATGATATTTTCATCATACTTAAAGATTTGACAATGCATTTGAGAAGAGACATTTTTTGTGGATATGTTAAGATTGGATTTAAGTCTCAAAAAATGATATCTATTTATCACTGTTCAAGTCAGATATTCATTTACTGTCAATTTCCAAGGAGGCAATTTTTTTCCAAGGCTATGAATAAAGAGGTTCGAGTCCGGAACTATACAACTTGTGGGCCCAACTGGTACAGCCGGTTTAAAATTAATTTGACAAGAAAATTTAATAATATGTAGATTATTAATGATAGATTTTAAGACCTTTCATAAATATATATAATTTCCTTCCCAAAAAATGATGGATTTTAAGACTTATGATAAATATAAATAATTTCCTTTACCAAAAGCTAAGAAACTGATAAGCATACCAAAAATATCTTGAATTTCACATAGAGTGGGGGGTACCAAATCTGGAAAAATGTGTGCATGCTTTATGCACAAATAAAACACTAGTGGCCGAATTTATAGAATTTGAGCTACGTCACTGAAATACCAACTGCCGATTCAAAGTTAAATATTAAAGAAGGATTTGAATCAGTGATAACAGTTTTAACCAGCGGTAGGCAGTCATTAAAGTCATTAAATTCGGCCCCTGTTTACATGTCATCTCACAATAGAACCCACGTAAAATAAGGTACAAAAAGTATACAAAGAAATTGGTACCTATGGGATATGATGAATTTAATACAACTGCCTCTCCAAATGAGCTTATTGTCCGAAATAAAAGAGATAACCAAAAGAACTCTACAGGCCCGTGAATGTAGTCAAGTAATCTAAAGTTTGAAATGAGTACTAGATCTTGAAACCATATACAGATGTTGCAACGAAAGATATTTGTAAAGATAAGTGGAGAATGGTTTACAAAGCTATTTAAAAGTGTACAGTGGGTATACCTCAAAACGGCTGAACCGATAGGGCCCACGTTTTTTGTGGCAACTAACATGAGCCCAGGAAAGGTTTCTGGCTGGTAAAAATGAAATGATCTTGCCTGGAAAAAATTTCGACTTCAAGGATTTTTGAAAATCTAAGAATTTAAACAAAAACATTCCCAAACATTTGTGTTCATTGAAGTACGATGAAAAATGGTGGCTTAAAAATCAACAGATAAGAGGTAAACTTGTATTGGAAAAGGGGTCAACAACGCGACGCCCAGCAAACGCGCCTGTTCATCAAATTCATGTCGATAATCTAATATAATTATCTAAATCAAGTATTTATTACCCGAACAAAATGTTTCCTGCTCCTCCAACCATTGATCCAAAAGCATACACTTTCTTAGCGCCCCACTTTGAAATCTAAAAAAATGTTATTTTTTAAATTCTTTTCAAATATTTCACCGTAAATTAAATCAGTTGCGAGAAAACTCGAATTTTCTAATACAGACATATTTGCAACCATCATATTAGTCTTTGATATTTCATACTTGCAATAATTGGTTTAGCTGAACTCATAGGTTTATCTACGACATCAGAGCTTAAATTCGAAAAGATAAGCCTCTAGAGTTTAAACTGTAATAGAGATTAATTTAGAACTAAAGCTTCGTGTTAAGTAGGGACTAACTTTCCATATAGTTTGGTTTAATAAAGAATTTGGTGGATTTTCATTAGTTGGAATTTAAAAGAAAATCGGAACAATTCGTTTAAAATGCTCTATATTCGTAACTAGCAAACGATAAAATTACGACCTTGAAAACTTAACATTGAGATTTATTCTTAACAAAAACCAACCAAATTTGATTCTGAAGTTGGTTTTACACTTGGATTTACCGAATTAATTAAAACCCAGGTCTAAGCTTTTAAATTGAAATTAAAAGAATATACTTAGAATCTATGACGATTGTTTTAAAAAAAAGATAATTTTCAAATAACAATTTAAAAAATGTAGAAATACCATTTTTGACTATTGTTTTTTTTTTAATGAAAATGTAATGTTAATGTTCCCGTCGGAATTGGAAGTTATCTATCAAAAATTGTGTTTCCTCATGGTTAGTATATACTGTTACCAATTTACAGCAAAATGGGGTAATTAAGGAGGCAGTAACATATGCGGAACCTAACAAATACAAAATATTTCAGATCTGATTTGATTATAAAATTTCTAAGTAATGAACTGGATGGCTCTGTGCATTTACCCAGAAAAACTATCTTACGAATAGAATTTTTAAAATGTCCAGACATACCTAGTACTACTCCTGTGTTGGACACGATGACTCCTCGTGCAAGAGCCTGAAAATTCAGACAGTTTCATTTATACTTAAATTGGCATTAAAAATAATTAACTTGTTTGCAATCAATCTTGGCTGAAATCAACTCAATTTTGTTGCAATCAATTTAGCTTTGAAATCCAATCACTTGCAATATGTAACACTTTTGAAATCTTGTCTTTAATGATATTTTATACCTCCGAAGGATAAATAGGATTAGCTATTGTATATGATGCTGCTGCCATAAAGTTTCCAGTACACACAGTTAAGAAGTTGAAAATATTTTTATACTTCATTCTATTCTAAACATTTCTTTACAATACTTGTTTCATGCATTCAAACAATTTATAACCCTTCATCATTCAAAATTTATAATAATTTTTTTTATCTACATGGTGCAGAGAACAGTGACATCTGTCTATATAATGTATTTAAAGCAGTGGAGAAGTTGCATATTTGTTTATATAGCTATAAATTGTATAATCAAGTAAACGAACTGAATACTTGTCACAAACTATATCATTATAATCTGTATATCTTTGCAATCTGTTGTTTGATATTACAAACTATATGGATTCTGATAGTAAGTTAGTTGCAATTTGAAATTTCATAGGGTAAATCACCAGGTTGCAAAGATATAGGGATTATAAGATTCTAGTTTGCTTAATCAAGTAAACGAACTGAATACTTGTCACAAACTATATCATTATAATCTGTATATCTTTGCAATCTGATGTTTGATATTACAAACTATATGGATTCTGATAGTAAGTTAGTTGCAATTTGAAATTTCATAGGGTAAATCACCAGGTTGCAAAGATATAGGGATTATAAGATTCTAGTTTGCTTAGTTTCTTAGTTTGGTTGAACATACATTTTTAAAAATCCCTTATTTCAAATCAAAATCTCACATGTGCCATACATATTTGGACTGTCTCTGTTTGTATGTTTTGAACATCAAAGCACTGCACTGAACCAATCTGAAAATCCTACGAAATCTAGAATTGTTATTTTTTATGAAAAAGTGTTGCCTTGAAGTTCTGTTAAAGTTAAACTTAAAAGCTAAAATTATTTCACGAAAGAGGGCGCGAAGCTTAATGGAATCTAGTTCTTTTAAATAACAGAATACATTACCATTCATGTAAACTTCTCATAGAAAACTAATTCCATTTTTCAATGATTGATTAAGTTGTTGCGTGCAGACACATGATCGTCAATTTTCACACCATTGTTGCGCAGTAAAATGTCTTGTGCAATTCAGATAAATATATAAATCAAGACCATATTGAAATTATATGATTTTAATTAGATAAGCTATCACTTAGATTCAGACTTAGTCCCTGTAAGAACCCNCCAACAACAACTTAAAGAGACATTGGACGTTCTGAATCAAGTTAAAGTGATGATATGATATTGCTTTAAAACATTTTAAATACAGTGAATCCAATTTGTTTGAAACGCACAGAAAAAAAAGGAATTCATCAATAAAGATAGATTCATTTTAAAAGATTGTTAAAAAGCAAGAGTATTCTGTTAAATTTTACAATTCTGAAAAACTTTGAAGTCATCTTTTAAAAAAGAATTTTAAAAGAATTTCAAAAACTTTAATTATACCTTTTTTACATTGAATCCTTGGTATTAATTTATAGTGCATTGTATACTGGGAAACTTTGTTTAGGCTGAAAATTGAGTCTCAATTCTGGTAAACTGGAGTGTCCGAATTCAATTTACATCTCATCATGATTGTTCTCATTTGAGATCATACTATTTTATTTCTCTTAGCAGTAAATATACATCATTCATAGATTCAGTCATTTGACGAACAATCCCTTTTTATGACAAATAGAAAATTACAAAAATAATAATGTAAGAAAAAATTATCCGACAATGAAGAACAATCAATTATGGGTTTAAGATAAATGTTGAGACAAATGTTTAGTTGTATAATCTAGGAACATTTTTGACCCTTGCAGTGTTAACGTTATTGGTGTTTTTTAAATTTTACAGTCATCGATTTTGTCATTAAAGGTACTGTTCACTAATTGAAAAAATCTATGATTGTACGTAAACAGAACTTGAAAAATGTTCATAATTTTGAGCTTAAAATTCAAAAGTCGTTTTAGATTTTTCCACGACGATTTTTTCGTTATAAAAAATTAAAAAAACCCGATCTTTTCGTTTTGAAACAAAAAGTTCGCCAAACTGAACACTTAAAATAGTAAACGATAGTTTTAACAACTGTCTCTGTGGCTCCGATGTAAAAGCCTAACATAATCCTAAATTTGTAAAAATATTTTATTTTAAAGACATATAAAAAATTATTGTAAAGGATTTTTTACCGGCTGAATTTGTTCGTTCCGGTCCAAAGCATTATCTTTTGTCACTTTTGTTATTTCGAAATTCGATCTGGCCCATTAAGAGAACTGAGGTATAATGAAGATTAGTTTTGTGACCCATAAATTAGATCTGAAAACTTTGTAATTATGATTTTTCATTTATTTAACTCCAGCAACTAGTTTCCACAGACGGGAGTGGGCTCAACTTATAGTCCTAGGGCTTAAATACTAGTTATAGTCTTAAAATAGGATAATATAGTTAGACAACCAAAGGAATTCTTCTTTTTCTGAGAAAATCATGTATTTTTAAGCTACAAAATATAAATGTTTCAGAAAAGATTATAAAGAATAAATTAATAGTTGTACAATCCTAATAGATTATAATACAATAGATGGCAACGTAGAATTTGTACACTCTCAATACAGTTGTATTCTTACGTCACAAGTGTCAACTCAGTTTTTGTGTCCGACAAAATTATTAATAATAGTGATAATTTTAGAATAAAGCGTTTATGGTGCAATTTTATGTGTCCTTTATTTTCTGTTATTACACTTTTTTTATTTAATCTTTCGTTTTCCTTGTTATATTTGACACTTGTGACGTCGTGTATTATTGGTCCGTTTCCCTGTTAGCCACCTATTTTACTGTACTTAATATATACAATCGAAGAAATAAATAAACAATAAAAAAGAAACAGAATTAAAAAGTTGAGCTTGAATGTAGAATAAATGCTAAAGGGAGAGTGAGGCCGAAACAATCCAGAGCGGTTTTTGTTGACACTGTAGACTCCCATTAATTCAAATCTGTCTCCATTGTGCACCAACATACCGTGAATAATTCAGCAACAAAACTTGGATTCTCAGAGAGAGCATATTAATGAGTTGAATGTAAAAAGGTTCAGCGACGTATTTTGTCAAACGATATTACACAATATTTGCGATTAACAAAGTAGTTCGCAAACGAATTGGATCTTTGCCACAAAGTCAAATTTTCTAACTCTTATATCTGAACAACCTGACATCGGGTTGCAATACTTTAAAAATCTATCTGTGTGTGGGGGGGGGGGCACACTCACAACTTAAAAAGCATTTGTTTGAGTACAATTTTTTTAATTCAACGAAAAGCTCATTTATGTCGTTTTTGGCCTAAACCTGGGCGTTTTACAATTTTCTAGTCTGAAGAGAATAATGAGAGCGCCTTCTTTTTCCAATGCCAAACTAAATGTCTATTTTGTTGGATTATATTTATATTTAAATATATAAAAAATCCTGTTTTTCCAAAGAATAAAGCACCTAAATGTATTAGTGAACAAACTCGGTCATCACATGATAAGAAATTTGAAGCAAAAAGGTCCATCTATTTTTCAATAAATTATTAAAAATATTTTTGTATTTTTATTATTGTTTTTTTTTGTTGTTCTTGTGTATGATGATATAATGTGCATACTTCAGTCATTGTTTAAACCACCAAAACGTTGTTATTTTAAAGACAGAGAAATCAAACTGTTTTTTTTGTAAAATTTGTATATTGTATGAGTAGAGGACGGCCTGTGTTTAAAAAAATTAGAAGTCTGAATTTTCAAAAAAATAACTGGTTTTAAAAAGCCACCCCCCCCCCTCATACTATTTAGTTTACATAGATATACAGAAAAAAAGAATCAGGCCACCAAACGACAGTAAATATACTGTATGTAATTTTGAGTTGTAAATATTTTTTTACGTATTCCTACAAAGACGACATTTATCTCCGCTGAATCTTGGAATTCATATCAACTAGTTAGAGGACATGTCGTATTTCTTTTTACATTTGACACTTGTGACGTTGTGCGCAGTTGGTCGAATTTTCTGTTGCCATCTATTGTACAGGGTGTCCCACGAAACATGACAGTTTGTGAATAGTTTTAAATGTCTTGTTCCATATACTGTGTTAATTTATAAAGACTTTTTGCAGTTTATTTTGTTAAAAAAATCTTTTACTCAAATACATTTTAATCTAAAATCATGTTTACAACTATATGACTGCCAAATAATATTTTTTGTTATTCTCTTATATCAAACAGCTTAAGAAATTATGGAAGAAGACATTTTAAACTATTTACCAACTGTCATGTTTCGTGGGACACCCTGTACTTGACAATCTATTTGAATAAAAGTATTATTATCTAATAAATTGGTTAATGATCATACAAATTGTAATTATATCAGATAAATTCTATTATTCTATGCATAACATCTTATTGAAAAGTGAAGACTAGTGCAAATCTGAAATAACCTTAGTACAATTATTATAAATATTTACTAGCTACTGACATACAGTACATTGGATTTAAAAAGTTGCGGTAAGTATCTTTGTACTCATAATAATCAGAATGATTAGATTGTATTTGAATATTGTACAGGGTGTCCCACATCAAATTAGACCGCTTCAATGGGTCTAAACTACGATTTGGGGGACAAATCAGAAAATTTAAGAAGAATGAATCCTTTTGAAAAATTTAATAAGTCTAATAGAACAATTATTTGTGGAAATTGCTGGATTATTTCGAGTATTATGTGCATATTTTGGCGTTAAAGATTGGAGATAATCTAATATGATATGGGACGCTCTGTATCTTCAAAACCTTAGACTACACAGACATCTCCTTTTACAGGGTGGGCTATGTAGGCCTAAGTTGACCCAGCACGACATGCTACATTTTTACGATAGGGTTTTAGAGTGCCATCTCACGGCCACTTGCTGAACATAATACCCATTCACAACTTTCAAAGAAATACTCCAATTTTAAACGTGAAACACAACATTTATGAATTCAGTCTTTTTTTTTACAAGATTTTGTGTTTCGTATCCAAAGGATCCTTAAATATCCCTTAATATAGATGTTTCCTGATTGGTCGCGTACAGCACGTGTACACAATAGAACATGCTGTGGAAAATATCGCATATTTTAGCTGATATTCGATCTCAGTAACTCTCTTATCTCTGCTACAAACTCACCCTGTAACAATAATTGTATACTTATAACCTGTACCATCTCAGGGGTTCTAGTATTTCTGTAACGGCATTTACCATATTTTTTAAAAATTACCGTTAGTTAACGATCTCAATTTTATTTACGAAGTTAACGGAAAATTTCTAATTGTTAATAACAATTGTTAAAAGCTTCAGTCGTTAACGGTCTATCACATTATTAACGGCGCGAAGTGCCAAAAATCGTTAACGGTTAAAAAATCGTAACAGCTCGCAGTTGTTAACGGTCTACTGATCAGTATTAACGGCGTCAAGCACCGAAAAAAAATCGATAACGGTTATATAATTGTTAACGGTGCTATCATAACGGTCTTTTGTAGTATTAACGGCGTTAGCGGTTTGTAAAATCGTTAACGGCAATAGCAGTTGAACTATATTTATCCTTTTCTGCGGACTGAGTAGTAAAGGGTGTCCCAATAAACATGGGAATTCAGTGACGAATTCGATGTCGTCTTTTTAAATAATTCTTTGATTTAGTATAGTGATACTTACTGAGAATGTAATCTGTAAGAGTTTCTTCTGCTATGTTCACATTTTGTTTGTTTATGTTTTGACTGCATACGATTGTATTTAGTAAAACAAGAAAATTGCAGTATATACAAACAGAGTAAACTTGTCCGTCTTCACTGTTCATCATGCGGAGACATTATAGACACATCTTTGCAGTCTTTTACCCTTTTCATAAAATAAACTCTAGCAGACATAATAATATTATGGCTATTGAAATTAGGTATTACAATGATAATTCATAACAAAGACGATATCAAATTCGTCACTGAATTCCTATGTTTTTTGGACACCCTGTATATAGATGTCCAAATCAACTATATTTATCCTTTTCTGAGGAGAACCCAGATTCTTTTACGGCTGGAAAAACTCCAAATTTTTATCAAGATTCAAATTTCGAAACTCAGAAGACGACATTTAAAAACATCAAAACAGGTAAAATATTTTTACACATGTAATGCAATATTAAGCAGAAAAAGCTAAATTTAACGTTTTCAAATAGAAATCCGTTCCTTTTTCGTTTTAAACTGTTATTTTTTTTCAAAAGCGGATAATCCATTTAGTTAACGGTTTAAAATGAACGGTTTTTGCCGTTCGTTAACGGACTTTTCCGTTAATTTTCGAAAACTTCCGTTCTGTTAACGGAACTTTTACCAGCCCTACATTTAATGTAAAACTTGAGTTGAATGGATGTGTAATATTTAATGTAAAACTTGAGTTGAATGCATGTGTAATATTTAATCTAAAACTTGAGTTGAATGTATGTGTAATATTTAATGTAAAACTTGAGGTTGAATGTATGTGTAATATTTAATGTAAAACTTGAGTTGAAGGTATTTGTAACAATATTTAATGTAAAACTTGAGTTGAAGGTATTTGTAACATTTAGTGTAAAACCTGAGGTTGAATGTATGTGTAATATTTAATGTAAAACTTGAGGTAAATGTTTGTGTAACATTTAATGTAAAACTTGAGTTGAATGTATGTGTGATATTTAATGTAAAACTTGAGTTGAAGGTATGTGAAACATTTAATGTAAAACTAGAGGTTGAATGTATGTGCAATATTTAATGTAAAACTCGAGTTGAATGTATGTGCAATATTTAATGTAAAACTTGAGTTGAATGTATGTGCAACATTTAATGTAAAACTTGAGTTGAATGAATGTGTAATATTTAATGTAAAACTTGAGTTAAAGGTATGTGTAACATTTAATGTAAAACTTGAGTTGAATTTATTGTGTAATATTTAATGTAAAACTTGAGTTGAATGTATGTGTAATATTTAATGTAAAACTTGAGTTGAATTTAGTGTAATATTTAATGTAAACTTGAGTTAAATGTATGTGTAATATGAATGCTATATACTTTGGAGAAAACAACCCAGCGGGAGCGGTTGAACCAGCGGTTGAGATCTAGCATAGACTCTACGCAATTCAGAATAATTTGTTCGCACTTTTTCAACAAATGAAATATAATTTTTCATGAATAACGTTTTCTGATTTTTTAGCAACTTTTTTGCTTTCAACTGCTGGTTTTCAGATTTTTCAGCAACTTTTTGCTTTAAACCACTGTTTTAAAGATTTTTCAGCAATTTTTTTGCTTTCAACTGTTTTCAGATATTTCAGCAACTTTTTTGATTTCAACCGCTGTTTTTCAGATTTTTCAGCAACTTTTTTGCTTGTAACCGCCGGTTTTCAGATCTTTCAGAATTTTTTTACTTTCAACCGCTGGTTTAAAGATTTTTCAGCAACTTTTTGCTGACAACCGTTTCAGATATTTCAACAACTTTTTGCTGACATCTGTTTTCAGATATTTCAACAACTTTTTTGCTTTTAACCGCTGGTTTAAAGATTTTTAGCAACTTTTTAACTTTCAACCGCTGATTTTAAGATTTTTCAGCAACTTTTTTGCTTTCAACTGCTGGTTTAAAGAATTTTCAGCAACTTTTTTGCTTGTAACCGCCGGTTTTCAGATTTTTCAGAACTTTTTTACTTTCAACCACTGGTTTAAAGATATTTCAGCAACTTTTTTGCTTTCAGCCGCTGGTTTAATGATTTTTTTTGCACTTTTTAACTTTCAACCACTAATTTTAAGATTTTTCAGCAATTTTTTTGCTTGCAACCGCCAGTTTACAGATTTTTCAGAACTTTTTTACTTTCAACCGCTGGTTTAAAGATTTTTCAGCAACATTTTGCTTACAACCGTTTTCAGATATTTTAGCAACTTTTTTGCTTGCAACCGCTGTTTTTCAGATTTTTCAGCAACTTTTTTACTTACAACCGTTTTCAGATATTTCAACAACTTTTTTTGCTTTCAACCACTGGTTTAAATATTTTTCAGCAACTTTTTAACTTTCGATAGCTGATTTAAAGATTTTTCAGCAACTTTTTTACAGCGGTTGAAATCAGAAAAAGTTGCTGAAAAATCTTTAAATCAGCGGTTGAAAGTTAAAAAGTTGCTGAAAAAAAAAATTGCTGAAAAATCTTTAAATCATTGGCTGAAAGTTAAAAAGTTGCTGGAAAAAAATTTGCTGAAAAATTTTTAAACCAGCGGTTGAAAGCAAAAAAGTTGCTGAAAAATCTTTAAATCAGCGATTGAAAGTTAAAAAGTTGCTGAACAATCGGAAAAACAGCGGTTGAAAGCAAAAAGTTGCTGAAATATTGGAAAACGGTTGTAAGCAAAAGGTTGCTGAAAAATCTTTAAACCAGCGGTTGAAAGCAAAAAAGTTCTGAAAAATCTGAAAACCAGCGGTTGAAATCAAAAAAGTTAGCGGCTGAACAAATTTTAAATTTGAGCAAAAAAGATGCATTTCTTATTCTGAACTGCGTAGAGTCTAGGCTATATCTCAACCGCTGGTTCAACCGCTCCCGCTGAGTTTTTTTCTCCAAAGTATATATCATTCGTGTAATATTTAATGTAAAACTTGAGTTGAAGGTATGTGTAACATTTAATGTAAAACTTGAGTTGAAGGTACGTGTAATATTTGTTACACAATAATAAATAACCCATTATGTGTGTCTTGATAAAGGGAAATATTTTGAGTGAAAGGGATTAATATTTCTTCCTGATATAGTAACAATGTTTATTCCTTTAAACTTCAGTAAACAGAAATTGATAAATTGTCTAAATTAAATTTATCAACCTTCCCGTCATAATAGTCGAATAATACACATTGTACTTTACAATGTAAAATTCGCAAACAATATTTTACGATCCATTTATTAACAGTTCAGTAATTTTGAAAATTCAAACCTTTGCAATTCAGTTTAGGACCCTCTTCAGAAATTTGTCCAAGGAGGAGTTGAAGACATTTATTTAACTTTCCATACAAACCCACTGGGAATAATGGTGTTTGTTGTCACGCCATTCTATTTCAATCTATAAGTAGCATGGAACTTATTGAAATGAAACCATTATAAGCACAGACCAAATATGTTCACCGATTTTCAAACTCATTTTAAAATTAGTTCTCATAAATACCCCCACCCCCCACCATTTTAAATAAGATGGTTTTAAATTTTACTTTTTAAATTTTGGTTAAATGTTTAAAAATTAAATTTTCAAACAGGCTGGGATTTATAGATGGTTGAAAGTTATATTTGATTTAAATTGATTCATTTATTCAAAAAAAAATTATTTATTTGATCTAATTCTTTTTAAAACTGTTGTTTGGCAAAATGAAAGGGGAAAGTGTGGAATATATTTACAAAAGCAGGTGAACAGTTCAAACTTCATTAGTCTTTTCTGAGGGCCTGAGTTGAGTTCTACTGAAAGTATCAAAACTCCATGTGAATTTAAACTTGAAAGCTTAAGGTAAGTGTTTCATAATTCAACTTTGTGATTTAGGACGTTCCAAATTTTTCTAGAATATGGAGATAGTTCTCTTGATAGTGCTCGTCTTACAACCATGTCTTGGACAGAACTGGATGTGGGAACGAGGTAATGAAACTCCTGATTCTTCTGATAATTCTGAAATTGTTGATGATACGCTTTTTAATACTGAAACCGTGGACAATAAACTTGCAGAACGATCAAGAGAAAATGATAGCCGACTATTCTTTGTATTTTCCAAACCATTTTCCCCCTTTATTCCTCTACCACCTGTTTACCAGAATCAACATCACCAAGGGCATCATCATGGACGCCCCCAACAAGTCCTGTACCCACAGCATAATAAACCTTGCCCAGGAGTTATAATTTCAATATTGACTGGACAAAATTGTATGAATTCAGGATTTAATCCAGGGGGACCCCAGCCTACCGGCCCTTCTCTTGTAATAATTCCAAATAATCCTACAGGAGCAGTCCCAACTACCACTACTGCAACAACAACGACTACTACGACAGCATCAACAACTATTCATTACAATATTGGACCCATCATAGCACCAGCTTCTGTTTCGAACTGCACCTGCGTTGAATCCTATCGATGTGATGCTGCTGATATTCATCAATTTGGAAACGGAATGATAGACCCACGCAGGCTCTGTATATCTGGAGATGTATGCTGCACCAGACCAAAACCAGCTTCAACAGTTGCTCCAACTACCACAGTCAAACCTACATCCGCTCCTCTTACTGGTTGTGGAGTAGCTAACCCAGAGGGTATAGGACTGACAAGAGTAACATCTGACACACTTACAGCATATGGAGAGTTTCCATGGATGACGGCTGTTCTAGAAAATGTGGGTGGAGGAAGACTTTTCATCTGTGGAGGGACTTTAATTCATCCAAGAGCTGTTCTAACTGCAGCTCATTGCCTTCAAAATAAGGTTTATTTGAAATAAACCATCGCATTTCATTTCACATTAATAACATTAATTTGCAGGCTAAAGAAAATATAGTTGTACGACTTGGAGAATGGGATGCAGCCTCAACCAATGAACTTTATCCAACACAGGTATTTGCCAAACCCCACATTATACAGGTATATCCTGAACTCAAACATGTACGATTGACCTATTATCTAAACAGGAAATCACAGCTTCGAAAGTCATCCTTCATCCTGAGTTCTACGCTGGAGCCTTGTTTAACGATGTGGCAGTCATCATTCTTTCCAGTGATGCAGATACATCAAGGTAATGTAAAGCTTGCAGTCAAGCATATAAGCAGTTATTTTTTACATAGCTAGGAAACATGGTGTTAGCAAAAAAAAACTCGATGAAATCATTTTGTCTTCTTGTGTCTGAGGTCAGAACTTTAGTGGGGAGTAGTGTGAATCTTGAACGCTTGATCTCGGTATCCAATGTGTGCCTGTATTTTCTTTTAAAAGTATTGGCTGGATAAACGAAAATAGTTCATAAAAATATGGTAATTTTTAATTTTCAGACCGAATATTAGATTTTCTTGTCTACCTTCTGCAAGTGATCAGTACCACAGAGATAAATGCATCTCTCTTGGTAAGATATTTTTCTTTTCCTTTAAAACGGTGTGCATCTACTGTGCAGTATGCATATAACTAAAAATATACCTTCAAATCAGACAGAAATCTGCTTAAATGACAATAACCATCCTGAACATTATAAAAAAATATGTTTGGACACACGATAACATTAAAAATGAATTATTTTCATTTCAAAATGTTATTAGTGTGACAGAGTGAGATCAACGTTTTAAAAACAACGTTTGTAATCTTCTTCTGAACTCACTAAAACTGTTTTAATAGGGCATATATATTTACCTTATACCTTCTTTTTGTACTTTTGGTCATTCACAATAATTTTAGAAAAAATTCTTTTTGAAAATTATGTTCCCAAGTACTAAATTCATATAAAAGCGAGCAATATGTCAACCACTGCCGCATGTGAAGACAAGGAAATTTTGAAAAATAGTAATGCAGGACAAAGATTCATGGATGCTAGTGTATCTGGCTGCAACCTATAATACCAAACAAACAAGCTTTAAGGTAGAATACTAAAGATAAAGCTGTATTTACAAATTTAGGTTGGGGAAAACAGAATTTTAATGACCCGGGATTTTCAGCAATCCTCAAGAAAGTTTTAGGTAAATTTTTCTAATTTTCGGTTTGTATTTAAAGAAATATTTTAAATTAAAAAAATTTGTATAGTTCCAGTAGTTCAGCACGGAGATTGTCAGACCACCTTACAGGGAACAAGGCTTGGGAAAACATTTAGACTGCATGAAAAGTTTATGTGTGCAGGGAAGGTAACCATATCAATTAATTTATTTTTTTCTGTAAATATTACAGTGATTTTAAGAAATCTGTTGTCCGTTGCCTGCACAACTATATTTATCAAAACCTTCTCTCTCTATTGGACTATTTTTGTCTAATATTGATNGGGTGTTTGATTGAAAGAAATGTTTTCTCTCCTTAAATATATTAACACTTAAATCACTTTAAATATCAATCTTGGATAAAAAAATTTCCGAAAGCATTATTCCTTGATGGTGCTATGATTACTTTTGACAATTGTCATATTTGTAAAACAGACCACGGATGCAAAGTTTTAATTATAGAATGGGGCGGATGCATGTACAGGTGACGGAGGTGGACCTTTAATGTGTCCCCTATCTGATCAACCTAAACGATTTATACAGGTAAGTTTTATTAAGTTTACTTTAATCTTATAGTGATGAATGGTAAGGAAATAGAATGCTGCTCTCATTTTGACATAATCTGCATATACAAACCATATTAAAATCAAACCATGTTCTGACCAATCGAAGTTTAACATTTCATTAGCGATTTATCTCAAAGAGGCTGAAGCACGTTATAGATATTTTGGTTATATTTCTAAGATCCTGAAAAGATGGGGTGGAAATTAAAATTGTATACAGGGTGTCCCACAAAACATGACAGTTGTTGAATAGTTTGGAATGTCTTCTTCCATTTAATATATAGCATATTAAAGACTTTTTGCATTTCATTTCGATAAAAACATCTTTTTCTCCAATATATTTTACTTTGCTATCAATTTTACAATAATATAATTCGCATACAATATTTATTATCATTCTCTTTAATATAAAACAACTTAACTAATTTTTTAAGAAGACATTTTAAACTATTCACCAACTGTCATGTTTCGTCATGTCCTCTGCAGTTTACATCGAAAAAAGATTACACGATTTCCATTACTTTTGAAAACATTTTAGATTAATTAACAATTCGTCCATGTACAACTTAGATAATTGTTTAAAGGTGGGTGTGACTAGCTGGGGAATAGGGTGTGGCACTTCTCCAGGTGTATACTCAGATCTAACCCAACTAGAACCATGGATACAGGTCACTTTTTAAATTATGTCTTTTCTTTTTCACTGTCCTAGATCCTTGCATATTTTTCGACATCTCGAATTATTTATTATCTATCAGGAATAATCCATGAAGAAAAATGCTATAAAGTATGACTCTAGCAAATGACTACAGCAAAAATGCCATAATAAAGCGCTTAACATATAACTTGGATGGTTGGTTTTAAAATGCTTTATATGTGTTTGTTTTCAGACTACTTTGAACAGCAATACCTAGATGGTTAACTTGGAAAAACCAGTGCTCACAGCCACATCGACAATAATCATTTAATAGTTCATATATAACCCGTGTATGTAATTTCGTAATTAACGTTCCGTAAACATAAGAAAATATGTGCGTTGCTGAAGTTTTATGAATGTCATTATTTGTAGCTGTACTAAAATATATAAAGATGGCCATCTTTAAATAGTTTGATGCACATTTTTTTCTATGAAATCTCTAAATAATAGGCTTTTAGGGCGCTTCGCGCCCATTATCTATTTCAATTGTGAACATTTTTTTCTTTGTGTACATTGTAAAACAAAAACAAGAAAACATCGCGGATTTTATTAAAAAAAATCGTGGATTTTCAACATTTAACGAAAATCGAATTTTGTTTTAGGCATTTTTTGACATTTGATAATCTATAAACCTTCCCTAGGGACATGTAAAGTCTTGCACAAAATTTGGGCCCGATCGGTTCAGCCATTTTGAAGTTTTTTGGATATAAACAAACAAACACCCATACAAGCAAAGTATATATAGATATAGTCTTACGCTAAATTCTTATCTGATAGAGATACGTACGCACCAACGAGGTTATAGTGTATAGAGTGATGATGTACGCTAATCCTTTACTAATTGTATATGCCATAAACTATACCGAGAGCGTAGTGCATATTTGTTTATTATAGGGAGAATCTGACTTAACCTATAGCATATCAATATTAGTATACAGATGTGTGTACATCAAAGCTAACGTAGCACACAGGTTAAGAATTATCACCCCCCCCCCCCTGGTACGCACACAATCGGACACGTCATCTGATCGACCATTGTAATTTGGAGAAATAACACACTGCGATTCGAAGGCTGCAAGATCTCACTCTAAATTCCATGAGAATTTTGCCAATTACTTCTTTAAAACTAAAGCTCAAAACAAATGCTTTAACGTTCTGAAATTACATGTCTAGGGCTACATATAATTAAAATTGAGTTAGTGAGGTAAAACCAAAGGCCAAGGCGTTGGGACATTCCAAAGTCAACCCAGTTTTGAAAATTGATGAAACTTTTCATACCAGCCTCATTCTATGTGAGAGCCTTCAGACTATTTTCATAATGTCTTCCTTTATTTTATAATTATTTTTTTTCGAAAAATTGGCAATTGATAAAAAATATTAGATAAGTGTTTTGTTTATCTAGTATCCACATTAATTGTTTTCAAAAGTGTGTCTTGTTGAAGACGACATTTTTTATCTGCTTCAAATTGGTTACTATAAGAAAACAATACATAGTTATGCATCTATATTTTTACTAGCACGCCTTTAAGTGATATCCAGACAGAAATTCGTTTTTAGATCGATCAATTAACTGTTGTTTATTTCTCCCAGTCTCGTTTAAACTCTCTGTCATGTCTAAACAAGAAAAAAATGTTAGCTGTATACAGCAGACGTGATTCCAAGTGACCCTTCATTTAAACAAAGTGAATAAATACTGAAGTGGAACAAACAGAATAAAGACGACTAGTCGGGCAATAAGCTATTTTTTGGTTTGGTAGACTTTCCATATTATTGTTGCGGGACCCTTTTTACAAAGTAAGGACTAGAAAAATTCTGCGATTTTTAATGTCGTCGTCACTTAAAATCACATTTTTAAACCCGGCCTTACAATGCACATTCTGGATCCGAGACATCTGTTTCTTTCTATGCAGCTTCACTTTTTATATCACAAGTCAAGCTATAGGCATTTGTTTTTATTACCAATTATGCATATTACAGGCTTATCACATGTAATATGAAATTGTCAACAGTCATTAAAGCCTTCATACTTCTGTTCTTTAACATATTTTTGTTGATTCAAAGTTCACATAAAATCTAATTGCAAATTTGTAAACAAATGAAGTCAAGTTTATTTAGTACTGTACACTCTGTACAAAAAGATTGTGAGGTCCCCACAATTTTATTATAAAATCTTTGGGACATAAAATGTCGTCATTCAACTATGAGTTTGGTTCACCTTAGTTTTATCTATTAATTCACTTTGCCATGTAAAGAGGGGCATACCCGATTCATATCGATAACATTGAAATTCTTTATCTGATTAACAATACGAAGATAACATAAATTTATCCATTATTTTTTAACCAAAAATGCACAAATTACTTTTGTGGAGAAACCACAAATGAATTAATCAGTTATCAATACAGTCATGGATATCCAATTCAAACGTAATCAAATACAATTCTTAAAAGTACCGTTATGAATCGGACATGCCAACAAAAGGATAAATCAAAATTACGTTTACAGTACACATAATATAAAATAGAAGTAACCCAAGAAATAGAGATCAAATAGTTTGTCAGTTACTGAAAACCAAAATGAGCAAGCTCTAAAGCAAAATCTAACAGAATTTTGCCAATCATTTCTTTTAAATTAAAGGTAAATATAAACAAGAAAACTGTATAAAAAAGCATAAGCAAGTTAGTGAGGTAAAACCAAGACCCAAGTCATTGCAGCACTTTAAAGTCGCGCGGTTTTAAA
The DNA here is from genome assembly GCF_000591075.1 of Eurytemora carolleeae. Taxonomy (NCBI): domain Eukaryota; kingdom Metazoa; phylum Arthropoda; class Copepoda; order Calanoida; family Temoridae; genus Eurytemora; species Eurytemora carolleeae. Next base: position 10,369 of record NW_019396286.1, on the reverse strand, counting down.
AATCGGGAGAATAACTCTCATAGTTCATGAAACTAGATACAGGGTTACCCACAAAGGATGAGACTGTAAAGACGACCCACAATTCTAAAACCATGACAATTTTAAGCGTGTTTTTTGGTTTCTGCATTTAATTGAGTATTTTGATGGTTTACTAAATGATCAAGTACAGAAAAAAACCAGTTTGACCTACAAGGAACCCTGAATGCAAGAAAACGGACAAAAAATTTCCGTATAATCGTTTCTGACGTCTCATCCTTTGTGGATAACCCTGTATCTGTGCAATACATCTACAGAACGTCCCATATTATTTTAGATTATCTCTGTAAGCTGTAGCTTCAAAATAAACACGTAATACTCGAAAAACCTTGCTTTTTTCTCAAGAAAATTTTTGTATTAGCCTTATTCAATTTTTCAAAATGATTAACTATTCTTAAATTTTCTGATTAGTCCCAAAAAACGTTATTCAGACCCATTGATGATCTAATATGATGTGGGACACCCTGTATCTGTATATAAATTTACTGGTATCTAAATCTTGATGGATGTAGTAAAAGGTATTTAATAAAAATTGAGTGTAAGGTTTAGGCGTTTGAAATATTTTGGCCATGGAATTAAAGAAACAACAAACCAAACGTCTTGATATGATTTTAATAAACTTCCAGATAATTTTCAAGGTTTTGTTGTAAAAACTAGATATTAACTCAATCACTAACCTCGTAAATCTATTGACGTCAATAAACTCCAAACATTTTGAATTATTATCTCAGCCATCATTATTCCTAAAAATAGAAAAACGAAAACAAAATTTTTGTAATATTTGTTTTTTCCGTGCTTATTTTTTAGAGATTTAAAGCACAACAGTTTAAAAAAGCGATATGAAAAGAAAAAATCATTTTGTATATATAAAAACCTTTTCTCGTTTAATTAAAAATAGAAGCTAAGTATATTTTTTTAAAAATCTTTAATGCTTAGTCTTGAAAATTAACCAAATCATGCTCCTACATTGCGGTGTCAAGTTTTAACATTTAAATTTAAAGACAAGGATCTAAATGATTTAAATGTAGTTATTGTGGAACACGATAGTCGGCCTCTATAAGGGTGCACAGAGACAGTCATGAACGATACTTGGAGTATCAGAAGATGGAAACTGAGGGTATTATTTGCCGTTCTGATAGTCCCTGGGCCTCTCCTCTTCTTATGGTTCCCAAGCCAGATGGATCTTGAAGCCCTTGCAGCCATTACCGCCGTTTGAACAATGTTACCAGCCCAGATTATTATTTTCTTCCAAACATTTGTGATTTCACATACAATTTGAAAGATTGGACAGTTTTTTCACAACTGTACCTAGTGGTGAAGGGTTATAACCAAGTACCCATGAGTGAAGCTGACATCTACAAGACTGCCATAGTAATGCCATTCGGTTTGTTCTAATTCCTCTCTATGCTACAGGGTGTCCCAAAAAACATGGGAATTCAGTGACGAATTCGATATCGTCTTTGTTATGAATTAGCATTGTAATACCTAATTTCAAAAGCCATAATATTATTATGTCTGCTAGAGTTTATTTAATGAAAAGGGTAAAAGACTGTAAAGATGTGTCTATAATGTCTCCGCAAGATGAACAAGGAATACGGACAAGTTTACTCTGTTTGTATACTGTAATTTTCTTGTTTTTCTAAGTACAACTGTATGCAGTCAAAACGTAAACAAACAAAATGTAAACATAGCAGACGAAACTCTTACAGATTACAGCTTTCTCAGTAGGTATCACTATACTAAATCAAAGAATTATTTGTGAAGACGATATCGAATTTGTCACTGAATTCCCATGTTTTTTGGGACACCCTGTATTTGGGTAAAAGAAATGCGACTCAGACGTTTCAACGCCTCATGCATCTAGATGATGTTCTAGTGGTAAGTCAGGATAGAGACCTCCACCTCGAACATCTCCATTTGGTTCTTGACCTCATGGTGCAGAATGGTCTAGTTCACTACAAGATCACTCCTGCAGGGATTAGTCCTCTCCACCGTCATATTGATGCATTACCCCTTTAGCCCCGTCCTCAGGATGTAAGTGGTCTCCAGAGAATTCTGGGAATATTAATTTCTACAGATGTTTCCTTCCTCTCCGCCCCCTCATTGATGCTCAAGCTTTGCTATTAATAAGGTATAATGTTATAATGTAAATGTAAACCTGTCATTCCGATATCCAGTTCTTTTAGTTGTTTTCCAACAGTGCACAGTAAATTTGATAACTGAGAATGATCTAAAAATCGTTGTTACATTAGAAAGAGTAAATCTTATATGTGANTGATTGCTTTACTTGTGGTTGACCTTTGGCTATTTACCTTTGTCCAATTCAAATCCAAATTCTAAAAGAATCATCGATGTTATAGCAATGTCGTCCTTTATCTTTTCTGAATTTACATAGTTGGATGATCTAGGTAAATATTCAATTTTGCCATTTCGTTGGACATCATGAAGTCTGGATCTGAAAAAAATTATTTAAATTACATTTTGGTTTAAAAATCAGATTGCAAACAAAGACATATTTGATTAGAACCTGTTTCCTTGTAATACTAAATAGGACAGTTCTCCAATAACACTTGCTTTCCGTTTTCTCCCTTAATAAAGGTCACTTTAAAGGGGATTGAAAGCAAAAATCATCGTAGAGTTTCCAGCAAACGAAACGTTTCGCAAAATTTCACATTTTATTGTGAAAATTAATGAAGCGAAAAATAAAATTCCGCGAAAGCCATAAATTTGTATAGCTGCAACAATTAATTGATCAAAAAAACTTGTGAAATTCTCTGCTCTAAGAGCTCAACATTTTAAGTTTTGCTATCATATTAACAATTTCTCTTCCTTTACTTTAATAACTGTTTGATAAAGAAAATTCGATTTCTCTCGCTATCTTTCTGAGTTTCTGTCCGTCAAGGTACGTTCACCACAATCCAGCTAGCTTTGACCCACCCAATTTCAAGAAAGAATCTTTCAAATCGACCATGTTTTTTTTGCGAAATTTTCGTGTTTTTTTGGTATAATTTCCTTTTTTGTCGCGAAATTTTTTTTGAAATAATATTTTTTTTTTCGCTGGAAACCCTAGTTTATTGTAAAAAAACACAAATTAAAATTTGATCTTTTTGGCAAAAATATTTTAAAATGTAATATAACAAACTTTAAGCAATGTTATAATTATTTCAGAACAATTTGGCTTCAAGATTTTTGCTTTTTGGAGGAAAATTAACAAAACCTATTTTGTGAAAACTAGGCTAAAATAAAATTGAACTTACTTGTTATTACAGGAGGGGGGCCTGGTAAACAGGGAAATGGACATATCTGGATGGTATTTAGGTTGTTAGCTGCGTTATTGTTGTTTCCGATATTGAAGTTGTTTACATTGTCATTGTTGTCATTGTTGTTGTTGTTGTTGTTGTTGTTGTTATTGTTGGCGTTGTTTACTTAAAAAGGGTGTCTTTGAATTACAGATTACATTCACAACCGTCTTTTCTTCTTATTTTAATAAAAAATAACACTAATAATTTTCCAGTTATTACATTTTAAAAAAAAATTTAAAAACGACGATGTCGATTTAAAGAAATTGAACAGATGACAGTTTTACAATTATTGAAATATACCTAAGTTGGCAGCAACAGAAGCCGCAGAAAGAACAAAATTAACAAAAGTAAATCCACTTATTCCAGAACCACCCTATATAATATTAATGTACTTTTTATCATGCAGTTATTTTATTATACTATACCGCAATATCTAATCTTAATTTGTTCAAAAAACTCCTGCTTCATTATGATATATCTAATGCATATCTTTTTGATGTATGTACACATTATTAATTTTTGAACGGCGTAAAAATCTTTTTCATTTTGACAACATACAAAAGTATTTTCTGAACAACGATAAATTTTTAAATAAAAATGTAACCCCATTGTGTATGTTTTGTATAGTTTTTAAATCCCCATTTACCACTTAATTGTTCTGGTCGGCTGGGTTTTAACATAACCAAAGACTTTGCTAATTATAAAGACAGCTGTATTTTGACGTCATTGGTTATTTTGGTTGTTTGAGAGTCTAACGATCGACATTAAAACCTTAGATATTTAACTCAATTGTGAATGTTTTGAGATGAAAGTTAACTAAAATTAATGATATTAATTTGTATTTTAAAATTTGTTCAATCATTTGTTGGATATGAGGATCGGCTGGTGAATTATAGCTGAATTTGTGATAAAGTTACGCATCTCTTTTGTATTAAAAATAGCCAATAATTGTTAGTGAAAATTTTCAGATGTCGTCAAATATTTTTCCTGAGGTTCTATGGAATGGAATTTTAGGCGATGAAGACGAGAGGGGACCAGAAATTTCAAATATTATAAACGGTAAATAAATATTGTGTAAATGTCGTCTTCTGTTTAATCTTAGGCAAAGAAATGATATCGCATAACTTAATATATTAATCTTACTCTTCAATTAATTTATGGGAATTTTGTTTGAAAAATATCCACCATTAAAGAAAAAACTATCACAGACAGCTTCGTTAAAAATGCGAATTAAAGGACGACCTTTTACTTAGAAGTCTTTTAAAGTTGATTACAGAAGGTTTGAGGCATGAATTATTGGAGGATTTTAAAAAGGTGGATTAAAGAAATACATTGGTGAAAATAAAACTGGGGAATATAAAGACGACTTTTAGATTTTTGACTAAATAGTTCAATGAACATAAAATACCGTAATTGAGCAGTGAACATGGAGATTGTCTAAATTTCGTCTTCAAATTCCGGAGTTTTATGTATATAAATTCAATAAATAATTCTGATAAACTCAGGTTTGTCGGTGCCACTGCCTAGCTAAGTATAACATGTATGATACCCAACTGCCAAGCCAACAAAGAATAGGAGAGTCTGCGTTTGCAATACCAAAAAAAAGTTTGGATGAAGGCTCTTTAAGTGGACCATATGAATTCCTCACGCTGAAAGATCTTAGAGTGTGAAAAAAACTATTACACTGTTAAATAAATATTATGACGTTATATTTTTCAATAATTCATTTAAATCAGGTTGAGAGAGAATTCAATCTTGAATGAAAAATTAATGAGATAATTTATAACTGTTAAAAAGTACAAGGTTACAATTGCATAAAAGATATGAGACATTAATTTTCTTCTTATAAGCACTTCATATACTTCAAACCAAAAGTAAATGTTCTAAGGGACTGACAGATGTAATTTCAAGTTGGCCATTAAAGTTCCTATCAACAACGGTACCATTTAAACATTTATCTGGGTAACAATGAGGGAGATATCGTGGTTATTTCATCTTAAAAAGTGATAAATTCTGTAATTTATATTCATTGTTTTTCCACTAGTCACTGTTATGGACTATTGACAAAAAAATATTTCAAGATAGTAAAAATTAGGTGGATTCCCCTTGTTTTGTTTTTAAATAACTATTTAATACATTACAAAAGACGACATTATAAAATGTCATCAGGGTAAATATATAGTTTTCTGGAGAAGACGACATTAGTTACTATCTTCTGGTACCCGAGAAAATGCGTCAAATTTGCGTCGATTTTCTGATGCGCTATCTTTAATTAGCAAAGTCTTTGAACATAACTATGTATAGTTATTTTGTATTTGACTTTAAATTCCCTTTGAATTTGTTAATTTTCTTAAACATGTTGTGGTCCCCACATGGGATATACAACTGCCTGTGTACCTAGTCAATGGTTAGGTTACGACATTTTGAGTTTAAGTTGGGATTTTAATTTTTATCTTGTTTTTAGTGTCTTTTATATAAAGGTCGTTTATGTCCCTCGCTACGCTTGCGACATACAGAAAAACCCTTAATAACGAATACATCGAAAGAATTCATCAAATATCGTATTCTTCACTTTCTGATAATAGAATGTTGCAGATATTTAGTTTTTTAATTAAATGATTATATGTAACTCTTTAAAACTGCCGCATATTCATGGCTATTCATTCATTTTCGCAAATACTGAAATTTACGTAATATAGTATAAAACTCATTGAAAAATTGTCAAGACGACATTTGATAAACTCTTCCGATGTATTCGTTATTAAGGGTTTCACTGTACGTGACTTGAATAGATCTCAATACCTCTTAAAAAGTAAAAATCTCGCTTCAATCGCAAAATATCCCGCCTCAACTCTACTCTTGATAAGGTACATGAAAAGATAAAATGTGTAAAGATTACCTTACAATTTGGTTCAGCATCATAGCTTTCTAAAATAAAATACTTATTTTTGGCTGAATGCAAGATTGTGCAAACTGCAAACTCATGCTAATGAAAAAGTTCATTAAAACTTGGTTTAATTATGACCAGGGTGTGCAATTTTCTAAAATTGTTTGTCTGACAAGGTTTCGGCTTTAAAATAATTACTAGAGAAAACGGTAGAACATTTTTAATAAGTAAATATATTTTAAGGGTAGGACGGGGAAGACGAATTAAAGAAAGCATTATACTTTATGTACAGTGAAACCCTTAATAAGGAATACATCGAAAGAATTCATCAAATGTCGTATTCTTCACTTTCTGATAATGGAATGTTGCAGATATTTAGTTTTTTTTTAATTAAATGATTATATGGAACTCTTTAAAACTGTTCCCGCATATTCATGGCTATTTATTTATTTTCGCAAATACTGAAATTTACGAAATATAGTTTAAAACTCATTGAAATATTGTCAAGACGACATTTGATAAATTCTTCCGATGTATTCGTTATTAAGGGTTTCACTGTATGATTTATAGAAAGCTAAACTTAAATTGATGAACAAATATAGTTGAGATAAAACAGGAAAGCATAGGGTGAAGATAATAGACGAAAAAATGTTAAAAGTAAAAGAAAATGAATTGAAAGAGGAGAAAGATTATTAAAAAAAAAATGCGGTCCGGTGAAAATGGACCAAAATAGAAAAAAAGTGTGTCTGTGCACTTTGCAGTTGGGGTCTCCGAATAAAAGGGGTCTCCAATAACAAGAGGTCTCCAATATTCTGTTTGTATAATTTGGAAGAAAATATTTATGCTTTCTAAATGTTTTCTGTAAGTTTCATGTTAGGGTTCCTTCTAATAAGTAACATGGTAGGGATGTATATATTGACGGATTGTAGGCAGTAAAAAAGATAGAGAGGAAATTAGAAAAGATGAAATCAATAAAAATATAAATAATACCTGGCATTAAAAATTCCGCTCTGGGGGGACTAATCTTGTTTAGAATTTTCTTTTTTGAATTCTTTTTGTTCAATTTTTTACTATTATACTTGGACTCTTGCTTTGATGCCTTTGCTGTGTGTTGCTTAGACATAGCAAAAAATTCGTGAGGCTGAAGTCCATCAGGGAATGGGTCTTCTTCATCATATTCATCAGTCTCAAAAACAGACAAGACTAGTTTAAAAATCAAGAAATATCTACAAGACTAAATTAACAAACAGTGAAAAAAAAACAATCATAAAATTTAATTCAATGTTTGTTTGCAAAACTTGATTTTACCTTTCTTGAGAAAAGCCAGGAGCCAAGTCTTGGATCCCTAAATGACTCTGATGACCTTAAAATATCCAATTCCATTTTTAAGATTTCTGCAACAATAAGCAGAATACCTGTTAATGCGAATTACTGCAGGTGCTCTTACAGTTAATTAGAATCATATTCAGTATCAATCTGTATCCAGTATACAATGTACACACTTCTGATTTTCTTCTTAATCCTCTCTTTTTGGATAACCCTACTGTATCAAAGTTACATTTGATATTAATTGGACTCATACATAATTACGTTCAATTACAAAGTTAGCTATTTACAAACCGATGCTGATACGCCACTCTGATTGGTTGAATATGCTGATACGCCACTCTGATTGGTTGAATTCTATATATTTTTCGAGACACAAACACGAGATTAGGTCAGTCTCAAGATTAATTAAAGATGATCAACATTGATCTCGATATCCACATATCTAAAGTTACATATAAATTGATAAATAAACTAAATTTTATACCACCTTCACAATACCTGATAAAATATATTTTAATACATGTTTCATTGAATAAAAGTTTATTTGCTTTCATACGTATATATATATATATATATGTCAACATCATTTAATTTACGAAAGTTGATAGTTTACATAAACTAATTAAGAATTCCCCCTTGATGAGAAAGAAGACAAAAAACAAGGACATCATAATAGACGAACTATATATATTTAAAAACTCTTTTTTAAAATTTTTATCTGATTTTGATTAACGTTTAAATTAAGGGATACTTATTAACGTAACAAAATTCGAACTTATTAGCCTCTTATTTTTTCGGAAAACTACAGGGTGTCCCACTAAACATGACAGCTGGTGAATAGTTTTGAATGTCTTCTTCCATAACTGTATTAGATATTGAAGATTTTTTTGTGCAGTTTATTTCGTCAAAAAGTCTTTTACTAAAATATATTTTACTTTGAAATCAGTTTTACTATAATAGGACTGTCATATACTATTTTTTATTAGTCTTTTTACTATCAAACAACTTAAAACTCATGGAAGAAGACATTTCAAACTATTCACCAACTGTCATGTTTCGTGGGACACCCTGTATAACAAATCAAAACATAGAACTAATCCCACGTAGATGAAATATAATTTGAATATCGGTACTAAATCCCGAGTTATCCAATAATTAGTAAAAGATATAATATCGGAATAAGAAACATAGAAAAAATAAAATGTTGTGGAATCATGTAGATAGTACATAGTATATTCAGAACTGAGTAGAGTAGGTTCAGGCCAGGTAGATTAAGAGTATTTTTCTTCTTTAATTACGGTATATTTTCACCTGCACACATGATAAACTGGAACTGTATTTGTAAGTATTAATCTCTGTTTGCCTGTTTGTTTGTATGTTCGATCATAACTCATGACCCCCTTGACCAATTTGATTGGGGTACTCGGTTTAAGAATTTTAAGTTCAGAGGGTTAACTTTCACAGAGAAAGTTTAGTTTCCAGGTAAAGCTGGGTTCCCATTATAAAGTTATACAGAATATACTATGAACTTACAATATCTTTTAATTCCAGATTGTTGTTTTAGAGAATTCAGAAATTCAGAAAAAATATTTCCTTTCGTGTTTTCGAAGAAGATTTTTTTTCTTTCTCTTCTTGTAGGATTTTTTATTTAATACGATCAAAATATCACCGATTAATTAAATGGTCAAATATTCTTGTAAGTTCTATTTATAAAGTTTAATGTTTGGCTTTCCCTCGTTTTGAGCATTAGTTATTAAAGAACTTAGAATATAAGTTCTTGAACAAAGGGAGGTAAAAGGAGTAGGAATTGGAAGGGGAGGGGGGATAGGGTGAGGGCCGAGGGAGTGTTGTGGGAAACAAGATTAACCTTGAGTAGATTTATCTTAACTGCGATCTTACAGAAGCATATTGTCAGACTACAGTCTACTTTTAAAACTCGAACTTTCAATGCTTAAGTATTGAAAAAGTAAAAATTGAAGAAATTCTTTCGATTCTTGTGTGATAGCTTGCTACATTTGGATGCCTGTGTTAAATCTTATAAATTGTCCCCTGTCGTGGAAACTTATTCTGTGTTTTTTTATTTATAATAATTTGTTTTCTTCTAATTTCAAAATCCTTGAAATTCACATAACTATAAATATTTCATATTATTAGATTGGCTGTATTTAAAATAATATTTAATGAGATATTTTTAATCTTCATCTTTGATAAATTATCCAAGCATGGGCGTAAGATAACATTTTACCATTGCAAGATAAAATGCAATCAAAGCTTGGAAATCTGCAAATCATCACTGATAATCCAAAAGAGAACACTTTGATTGTTTGGATAACGCAAATATATTTGATATCACGAGTTAAATATTATTTTGTCATTATATATAAAACAGCTCTTTCTATAGATATCTTTAGCAATATGTTCATAGCAACAGAATTTTGTAATTCTGATTCGGTCTGAATTTAAATTGTAGATAATTAAAACTTAAATGAATAGTTTCACATTTTCATTTAACTAATTTCTTCACTTTTAAAGCTCAATTCCTGAAATATTATAGAGTTGCCTGCATTACTGCAAATTCAAAATAAGAAAACTTGCATTTACAACCTTTTTGGCATTTGTGGCCTTAAGCAGAGTATATGTAACGGTTAACCGTGTTGAAATAGAATTAAAAAGATTTTGCAAAATCGTAGATTGTGTATTTTTTACGGAGTGACGAAATGCAGTAATGCAACAAATGTTAACAATTTTAGAAGGACATTTTAAGGAATCATGGAAGATAGTAGCAGCATATTTCTCCGGAACCGGGCCACCGGAG